>NC_079197.1:152664551-152964551 GCF_029499605.1 Hyla sarda
TAAAGCAGTATTCCTTTAACTTGTACATGGTGTCCTCTCTTCTGACATCTTTCATTTTGAACTTCTGGGCTTGTATCTAAAATCCCTGAGACAGACTGCATTTTCTCTGATAGAAAAGGGAATTAAACTGCACTCCGAACAGCCAGTAATAAATTATTCATAGCTGATAGGGAAAGGCTTTTGTACCATCTATCTCTTCACAGCAAAATGCTTACAATTAGCAAAACAACCAGACTAATAACATTTAAATAAGGAAAATGACCTATTCTTCTGCCCACTTCCCTGTCCAGGATCTTAGCCGCGGTGCAGCAGATTAGCCTTTTTCTTACTCAATTAGCCTAAAAGACATTACAATATCTAAGAAGCCCGTAGCTTACTGAAGGGGGTACTAAAAAAAAAAAATGTGTCGGTGATAATAAATAATGGGCAGAGCTACAAATAAATTATTTAAATACATAATGAACGGGATTTAATATACAAGTTATTTCACCTGTAATGGCCACGTTACTGAGTAAAAATGTGGTAATGACTCCATCTAACAAGCACTGGGGCGTAGAGAACAACCAGATAGTTTATTTGTCAAGTCCCGTTCGCTCGTTTTGGGGATAAATGGCTGTTTTGTGAATCCACCATAATGCTGTTGCTTTCTTTTTGTGAACTGGCCATTTCCTGTTGGTGATCCTTCACTCCAACTACAAGTCCCTGGATCCCTTGTTTGTAAGTGTGAGGTCACTTTCCTCCCTCCCACACATCAGCCACCCCACCGTTTCAGTACAGCTGCATTCCTGTGGAGAATTACCTCCCCCCTCCCCCCCCCTACCCAGCAATCACACCACCCATTGAATCAGACAGGCTCCCTTTCCACACCTGACTAGTAATGTAATGTCTCGGGCTAAACTGCAATCTGGGAAAAGCTGAGACATCACTCATTTTGTATGCTGTTATAAATGGACATTGGGGTAAAGATCAAATAAGAATTGCGAGACCAACCATCAAACACAGGAACAGACAATATACGGTATTATGAACTAAACTAACTTAACAGCCCCTGTTAGCACAGTCAAATGAAAAAAGTCCCAGAATACCCCTTTAATATCCATTATAGTTCATTTCATAGGTGTTGGATGGGGTAAATACAGGGTGCTGCACGTCAGTCAAGTTCTTCTTCACCAAATTATCCCAACCATGCCTTTATGGATCTTACTGGAGCACCATTGTGCTGGAACAAAAAACTGTTTTCTACAAAGGTGGAAGCACACAATTGACCAAAATGAAGCAACAGGTAGGTAAGTATGAATGGACGGAGCCCTCACCAGGTCTTGTCTTGCAGGTAAAAAGCTTTGTTTATTCTGGAGTTCCTGTACTTTTTCAACAGCAGGAACACCGTTCCCATTAGCAGGAGTCCTGCAGGAGTGGAAATCTTGGGTTAGTTCTGACACTTTTTTTCCCAGGACTTGACCCCTGGATACAACTAAGCAGCATGCAGTCAGGTGTGGGAAATGGAGTGGGGGTGTTCACAGGCAATGGACCTTATCGCCATTGGCAATATGGGTCCATTGCCTGTGAACACTCCCACTCCATTTCTCACACCTGCTCGCCTACTGCTTATTAGCTGTATCTGGACTTTTCATAACTAATCTGGAATAAAGGAAGCTTATTGACTTCAAGATGAGACATGGTGAGTGTACCGTCCTTTCTTATTAATGTCTAAACTCAGTCAGATACATACAGCAGAGGAGAGTAACTACTGTGATAGGATCGGAATAATAGCTGATATAGCAGTGCCAAGGTAAAACCTATCTTGAAACATTGCAAGAAAAAAAGTAAAGTATGTCCAGCTCATTGTAGCTTCCAAACCACACCTTTGCCAGGACGAGGCTTATAACAAAACCTGATGGTCACATAAAAGAAACAAAGAAGGTCCAGCAAGGGTGTAGCACAGTTTTTCCTCAAGTGCCCCCAACAGGTCATGATTTTAGGTTTTCTTTAGTCTTTCACAGGTGACATAACTATGGTGATGCCTGATGCACTGACCATATTTATATCACCTGTGAAGGCTAAGGAAATCCCGAAAACTAGGGATGCACCGAATTTTCAGCTGCCAAAAATTATCGGCCAAAAATTCCTTTTTTGGCATTTTCGGCTGAGTGAATTTTCCACCGAAAATTTCAGGGGGCGTGGCTTAACCCTTCCCAACCCATGACATACATGGACGTCATGGGTCGGGTGAGGACATGACGTGGGCCCATGGGACAGGTCCGCGTCATAAACGGGAGATGCCTGTCAGCAGCTGACATCTGCCTGAAATGATTGACATCGGAGATTGCTCTGATTTCTGTCATCGACCATACCCGACAGCCCCCTGCTAATTCTTGTAGGGGCCGCCTCTAATTGCTGACTTGCGGCGATTGCTGCAGTCGGCTATTAACCCATTTGACCGCCGCTGTCAAAGCTGACAGCGGCATCCAAAGGGACATTTAAATGCTCCCCGGTGATACAGTGGGGAGGATTGCCCCCCACAGCGCGATTGCGGAGGGGGGAGGGGGGGGTGGTGATCCACTATGAAGTTATCTGGAGGGCTTACTTCTCTTCCCTGGTGTCCGTGGCTCTTCATTTGATTGAGCCTAGCTGAAACAGGCTCAACCTAATGAGCACAGATCACACAGATCAATGGAGTTCTATGGAACTCTATTGATCTGTAAGAGGATTCTTATGATTCCTCCAAAAATTCCTCTAAGGGGACTAATAAAGTGTAAAAAAAAAAAAAAAAAAAGTAAACAAACAATAAAAGTTAGAAAAAAAAAAAGTTTTAAAAACATCCATTAACCCCTTCCATATTAAAAGTTTAAATCACCCTCCTTTTCCCATTTTCCATATAAAAAATATGAGAAAATAATAAAAATAAACATATTGGGTATCACCACGTGCGTAATTGTCCCAACTATTAAATTATTATGTTTTGATCCTGCACTGTGAACCGCGTAAATGGAAAGAAGTTCCAAACGCAAAAATTGTAGATTTTTGTCACATCACATCCCAAAGAAAGTATTAAATGTACCAAAAACTATATTTTAAAAAAAAAAAGGAGGCAGGGCAATGCATTTTGAGTTCTGTCTTTCGGCCAAGCACAGCCTAAATTTTCGATTTCGGTCCAAAATTTCCCTTTTGGTACATCCCTACCGAAAACATGAACTGTTGGGGGTCCGCGCTGGGAAAACATTGGTTTAGCCTATGCTGATTGCTTTGCTTGTATTTTAGTGGATGCATAATAAAGCTACCTGTTTGAACAATCACCTCTCAACTTTCTTTGCTTCTTTACTTGTCCAAAATGTCTTGGTAAACTGAGGCATTATGATTTCCCTTGAATGGAACTAAGGGGCCAAGGCCAACACCCCATGGCATAATTCCTCCTTCACCAAACCCTATAGCTGTCCCAATGCTGTCAGGCAGGTAACATTCTCATGACATTCACCAAACTCATAGTCACCCATCAGGCTTTCAGATAGAGTCACTTATCACTCTACAGAACATGTTGCCACTGCTCCATCCTACATCACTCCATCCAGCGGTTGACATTGTTTTGGAGATGTAACGCTTCCATGCAGCTGCTCGCCCAAGGAAACCCATGCCATGAAGCTCTAGGTAAGTTTTGTATTAATTATAAGACAGATGAGGTTCGGTCTCTGCAGTTAGCGAGTCAGCAGAACATTGACATCTTTATGCACTATACGTACTCACAATTGAATGTGGAAGATCTAGGAAGCAAGTCATTTCACAAACTGACTTGTTGCACTAGTAGCATCCTATTACAGTGCCCATCAGTGCTCCATTCACCTTTTTGTTGGTGTTACACCTTTGTTCTACCAAAATGGGGGCAGGACGTTGTCGCCTGATTGACAGCTAAGACAAGCTGCACTCTGATGAGGTCATTGTGTTGCTTGCCTGAACATACAGTATGCGCTCCCAATGCTGATCTCCATCTTGTATAGATCCACATTGGATGAGTATTCATTCACTTCAGAACTCTCCTTATTTAACAGCTCTAGAGCTAGTGCACATGATCCTAAGCTGTACCATAAAAGTCTATAGGGCATTACAGCGGTAGCCAGGAGTTGCCTGTATGTTAAATTTCTATACTTGAGATTGAAATCACTTTATGATATTTGCCTTAAAAGTTGTTTCTTTAGAGGTGTGCTTTTCATGAGGCAAGTTGAGAATTTCCCCTCAGGCCGCTCCTTCACTACACTGCAGGGGCAGTTTTTTTTGCCAAGGATATTTTGATATATACGGCATATACTGTGTGTTCCTGCAGTTTTACATCTTAAGGGGAATAGGCATCATTTTACTAATTGCCTCTGACAGGACAAAAAGGACAGATGCCCAGGCGTACCTGGAACTCTCAAATTATTTTTTTTTTAACAAAACAGAAATTCTAAAGCATACCTGTCATGTCAGGTAAATTTTCATGTGGAGTATTTCTTTTTCCTTTTTCGGAAAATTATATCATTTTTCTCAGATATAACCAGTAGGATTCAATAATTTTCAGTTTTCCATGAACTAGTGGTTAGAGCCTAGCCTACCTTGCAATGCGCACACAATGAATCCTGAGTGAATCCTGCTCTTATTTCTCCTTAAAGAATACCCTAAGAAGCAGCAGCAGCATGGAGAATGTTATAAAGTAGTAGTGAATAGTGTAAGCTGTGACTCAAGCCTCTCTGCTCTCTGAACTCACTCTTCCTCCCATCTCCCTCTTTACCTCTCGCCTCCCCATGAACTTGTATGGACAGCTTGTCATTTAATCTGTCAGTGAGCTTCCAGTAATTTTTCACAGTGAATGAAAGTTCAGGGGGGATGATAGAATGAAAAGAAGCTTGATAAGATGAGAAAGAAGCATTTCCGTCTCTCTGATATATAACTAAGTTTCTTATATACACTTGCACTGCAAGTATGACCTGCATTCATTATTTACACGTTAAAGGGGTATTACAGGATTTTTGGTTCTCTGAATGTGAGACAGGGGCAGCAAAGTTAGTCTAGTTACTAATGTGTTCGTTTACCTGTGTTTGGTGGCTAGTATCAAATTTATTTGTCTTTCTTTTTTTCCGAAAGTTCATTTTCTGCAGCCTACAAAATGAGTATTGTCTCGGACAACTTTCCTAGGTTGCCGTGCGGCCCTAGGAAATACATCACAAGTCAGGTGCTGAAAGGAGGCTTGGCTGCTTTGTCTGTTGTGTGTGAAGCCAGCCTGATGATGTTACTGATGCACATGTGCACGCATTCGTCATCACACAGATCCACAGTTTGTGTGTCAGGTTGTGCTGTGTTGCAATGGGTAGGGTGATGTGTGGGAGGGAAATAAGTCACCTCCCACCTTAAAACAAAGAATCCTTGGGATTGGAGTCTGAGGGAGGCCACAGAAACAGTTACAAAAAAACAAGCCATCAGCGTGGTGGGGACAAAGGACACGGCCATTTTTCCAACAACACTAGCACAGATCCTTGGTAAGCATGCCCATTACGGTATGACACTTAATTACTAAAGTCACCTTATGTTGGATAACCCCTTTAATGATTGTAGGAATTATTCAGGTAGTCATGAACCAATCCGTCCTGCCAACCATTCACAGCATGACACTAGGTTGGGATTACGCATCATATTTTGGTCAGTATTTTTATTCAAAACCAGATGTGGATCCGAAATTAGGGTAATAAAACACATGCATCATGGGAATAAAACAAATGGCGCTGTAGGATTAGTGGTGTTGAATGTGCATGATATACCATGACGGAGTGCTTCTTTAAGCTAGTAAAATCTTTGGCACAACCTCTTCTTGTCTTTATGGTACTTCTTCACATAGTTGGGTGCGGTATATTTTGTTCCAGCTTCATACAAATACTGTGTAGACAGGAATTTTGTAACCGAAGATATTACAAGCCTGTTAAAAAATGCATCTATATTTAATCTAACAAAAATTCCAAAAAACACAAGGGAAATTTATTTATAGTGTTGTAAGCATCCCTATGGCATGCAAAAAAAATGCTTAAAAACTCATAACAAAAACAATTTTTTGGGCACAATTTCTGGCAAAATGTTACCATAATTTGCTTAATAAACCTCCCGCGCATTATCATATGTTATTTTTCCATGAATACAAGTTAGGGCATCAGGATTTAATCACAGGGGGTCCAACTGATGGGACCCTTCACCAAATCAAGAATGGGGAGCAATTTCTTCTCTCCTGAGTCTCTCCTGTGAATGGAGAGTTGGTCGCACATTGGATTCACTGCTTCGTTTATTCTATGTTGGGCCTGCTGAAGATAGTCAAACACTGTACTTGGCCATCTCCCATAGAGAATAAATGGAAGGGTGGTATGCAAAAGAGCCACTGCCACTCCATTCTCAGTGGTTACTGGGGTCCCGTTTTAAGGGTAGACTCTGGTTCCCATTCTTGAGATTGCAGAAGGTCCCAGCAGTTGGACACTCAGCGTGTGACCGATCGTAATGGGACATACTTTGTGGGTTATGCTATCATTCACCTCAATGGGTCCGCCGAAAGTGTGCAATAGTGGCAGATTTTCAGATTGCCACCGGACCCATTAAAGTAGATGGTAGCGTAACTTACAGGATTTCCCATTACAGTCGTGTGACGTTGTGCATTATAAAATCACACCATCCAAGTGATAAATTTAGACTCTAAATGCATTGCAAGCAACACCTATATGCATTTACACTATTCCAGTATTAATACTTGGCAAATTACGGAAGTAATCCTCTTAGTGATGTAACCTTTTAGCATGGAACCCTCACTTATCATCAATGCTTTTCACAAGTAATATTAGGGAGAATTCAGGTCATTTACACAAATAGAAAACTTTTTTTTTTTTTACTTTTTATTTATTTATCAATTTAAAGGAGTATGCAGTTTTTTATTTGACTATGCTATAGGGGCTGTAAAGTTAAGGTAGTTTATAATATAGTGTCTGTACCTGTGTTTCATGGTGGTCTTGCAATTCTTCTGTGATTTCTGCCCTGAGGCTTATTTTTAACAGCATACAAAATGAGCGTCTTCTCAGGTTTTCCCAGGTTGCAGTGTGACATTACATCACTAGTCAGGTGTTTAAAGGGAGCCTGTCTGTGCTTTAATGGGTGGAGTGACTGCTGGGTGGGAGATCATTCTGAAGGCACCCTGGTCAGAAAACACTGGTAATCTCAGAACATAGCCATTTAGCCCCAAGATAAGCAAAGATCCTTCTTAACATGTCCATTAGTGTCTGGTAGGTACACACTTAAATCCCTTTATGGTGGAGAAACCCTTCAACCATATAGGAACATAGATTTGTCACGGACCTACAGCACCATTACCACCATGTTGGCCAGGAGGGTGAATTTGAATAGACTTGCTCTATACCCTCTAGGATTATCTACCTTACTGTACATTTAAACCAGACGCAACCCCTGCAAAACTCTGTAAAAAGGGCAAATACATACTGTATAGAAAAAAGTGACAAGTACTGAATTGTGAAGATACATAAAACTTCTGTCAGTTTAACCCATATTTCAACCAAAGATATTTATTTAGGAGTGATCAGCCATCAGTCTAGTCCAACCATGGATCAGTCACGTTTCATTTTAACAATGTTCCCAGAACAGATAGGTTGCTTTTATCCGTAAGTGGCTTATTCACGGCTTTCCAGTAAGATAAATATGCAGGTATAACTGAATTTGGCGACAAAGCTTCTAAAACCTCAAAGAGGTACTCCGGAGAAAAAAATTATGTCTGATCAAATAGTGACAGAAAGTTTTACAGATCTGTAAATTATTTATTTCCAAAGAGTTTTATTAAAGTTTGTATGAACAACAAAATAGGCAAAATAATACAATCCAGTATCAGTATAAATGATATGGTATATGCGGATCCAAAAGCGCCGCACTTGAGGACAGTCCCGCCATATAAAAAGCATAGTGCCCCTATGTTGGCATTTATGGAAACACAGGGGAGAGAGAACATTCTAGCTACTGTAAATTACTTCCTTTTAAAAATCTTAAAGGGGTACTCCACTGAACAGTGTTCGGAACTAAATGTTCTGAACGCTGGCCAGTGGAGTACCCCTTTAAGCCTTCTAGTACTCTAGTTTTGCAAAAGCTTGAGGCACACTGGTTGGGAAACTCACATAGACCTAAGGATTATGTTCTCACAGTCAGGTTTATTTTTTTTTGTGTGCAGTTTTTAACCCCTTAACGACGCAGGATGTATATTTACATCCTGCGCCGGCTCCCATTATACGAAGCCCGCTTCATACCCGGCAGGTCCCGGTTGCTATCAGCAACCAGGACCCACAGCTAATACCGGACATCACCGATCGGGCTGTCCAGTATTAACCCTTTAGACGCCGCGATCAAAGTTGATTGCGGCATCTAAATCGGGAGAAAATACTGCCGGTTAGCTCAGCGGAGCTGTTCAGGACCACCACAGTGAAATTGCGGCATCCCGAACAGCTGAGAGGACAGCAGGAGGCGCCTTACCTTGCTCCTTGCTGTCCGATCGGCGTTTGATTGCTCCAAGCTTGAGATCCAGGCTGGGGCAATTGAGCACTGATTACACTGATCAATGCTATGCTATGGCATAGCATTGTTCAGTGTATGCAATCAAAGGATTGCATGTAAAAGTCCCCTATGGAAGCTAAAAAAAAGTGTAAAAAAAGTAAAAACAAAAAGGGGATAAATGTAATTTAAACCTTACCTAAATAAAAGTTTTAATCACCCCCACCCTTTTCCCATAAAAAAATATGTAAAGAAAAATAAAAATAAACATATGTGGTATCGCCACGTGCGTAAATGTCCAAACTATAAAAATAGAATGTTAATTAAACCGCACAGTCAATGGCGTACAAAATCACGTATTTTTGGTCACTTTTTATACCATAAAAAATGTATAAAAAGCGATCAAAAAGTCCCATCAAAACAAAAATGGTACCGATAAAAACTTCAGATCACGGTTCAAAAAATTACATACATCCCTGTATATGGAAAGATAAAAAGTTATAGGAGTAAGAAGATGACAATTTTACACATTTTGGTGCATGTAGATATCATTTTTTAAAGTAGTAAAACAAAATAAAACCTATATAAATCAGTTATCCTTGTAAGCGTATGTACCTACAGAATAAAGATATGGTGTAATGTTTACCGGAAAGTGCACTGCGTAGAATCGGAAGCCCCCAAAAGATACAAAATGGTATTTTTTCCAATTTTGTCCCACAAATACTTTTTTACTGGTTTCTCCCTAAATTTTGTGGTGACATGATTGATGTCATTACAAAGTACAATTGGTGGCACAAAAAAATAAGCCCTCATATAAGTCTGTAGGTGCAAAATTGAGAGCTTCATGATTTTTAGAAGGTGATGAGGAAAAACGAAAGTGCAAAAATGGAAAAACCCTTAGTCCGTAAGGGGTTAATGAACATGTAACCTGCACTGACATATTGTAATGACAATTATTATCAGGAAAGACATTTGATTGACTGTATACAGCAGTGTAACCCGACCTGCCGTTGCAGAACTACTACATCATGTGGGGGTTTTGTAGGTTTGTGACAGGTTGGAGAACATTAAAAATGTTTTTAAAGTTCCTAAAGTTGCTGTATGCTCCAGAGGAAGTTGTGTAGTTCTTACCAGTCTGACCACAGTGCTCTCTGCTGACACCTCGGTCCCTGTCAGGAACAGGGACAGAGGTGTCAGCAGAGAGCACTGTGGTCCGAAAGAAAGGAACTACACAACTTCCTCTGGAGCATATAGCAGCTGATAAGTACTGGAAGAATTATTATTTACAAATCTGTTTCACTTTCTGGCACCAGTTGGCACCAATTTAGTTTTCCACTGGAATACCTCTTTAATATGTCACGTTCTGGTGTGGCACGTAGCAAAATGTACCAGACATATACACCATAGAACAGTGGTCTCCATACTATTGACCTTCAGCTGTTGCAAAACTACTACTTCCAGCATGCCCGGACAGCCGTTGGCTGTCCGGGCATGCTGGGAGTTGTAGGTTTGCAACATCTGGAGGTCCACATTTTGTAAACCACTGATCTATACCAGAGAGCAACTCTGATCTTATGTCCTGTGATAGTATTTGCTAAAAAAATAAATAAAGATAAAATAAAAGGTAAATACTAATAGTATATGTTTGGCAATGACTGTAGAACAAAACAAATGTTACAGTCACAAAAGAGCAGGTAGCAATAGAACAGCTCCACCTAGTGGCTAAATAATCATCAAAACATTTCAGCGCGTCTGAACAGTTAAGCAGTTTCCATATTAATAAAAAATACAAATCCTTTAAAAAACAAAACAAAAAACCTTCACATCTATCTCCAAGTGTGTATCAGCTCAGCCCTATAAAAAGAAACCTGTCATCACTTTCATGCTGCCTTAAAAGATAACTCCAGGATGTTCAAATTATCCCCTATCCTAAGGATAGGGGATAAGTGTTAGATCGCGGGGGGTCTGACCGCTGCCCCCCCCCCCCCCCCCTACTCTCCCGAATGGCACCCTGGCTGGAGTGGATGAAGTTACTGGCATACAAATCCCTCTGTTCTGCTGCTCACTCATTCTGACATCCACTGCTCAGGAAGTGAATGTCCTCACTCACCATGCATTCACTTCCTCCCTGAGTCTGCCGTGCAGTGCTGGGTCTCTTTATTTAATCACTACAGGCTGTTCTGTAACCCCCTCCTCTCGGTTTTCATGTTTCAGTCTGATAGACAGGACAGGAGTGAGCACAGAGGAGTGCCAGTCTCTCCCTCTCTTCCAGGACTTTGTCCCAGCCTGTGTTTCAGGATTATATTCTGGATGGTGTGGGGACCCCTAGTGGTCTTTTTTTTTTTTTTTTTCTATAAGCCATAATTTCTATAAAAAGGGGATAACATTTTCTTATAAAGTATATTAGAAGAGTTAATTTTTTGGTAAGATGTACAACATATAAAATGTTTTTTATTCTGACAGTGCCCATTTAAAGGGGTACTCCGGTGGAAAACTTTTTTTTTTTTTTTTAAATCAACTGGTGCCAGAAAGTTAAACAGATTTGTAAATTACTTCTATTAAAAAAAAATCTTAATCCTTCCAGTACTTATTAGTGGCTGTATACTACAGAAGAAATGCTTTTCTTTTTGGATTTCTCTTCTGCCACGACCACAGTGCTCTCTGCTGATCTCATTTTAGGAACTGTCCAGAGCAGGAGAAAATCCCCATAGCAAACATCTGCTGCTCTGGACAGTTCCTAAAATGGACAGCAGAGGTCAGCAGAGAGCACTGTGGTCATGACAGAGAAATCCAAAAAGAAAAGCATTTCCTCTGTAGTATACAGACCCTAAAAAGTACTGGAAGGATTAAGATTTTTTTTTAATAGAAGTAATTTACAAATTTGTTTAACTTTCTGGCACCAGTTGATTTGAAAAAAATAAATAAATAAGTTTTCCATGGGAGTACCCCTTTAATCTCAATAGCATTAGGTGTGATACCAAAACAAGAAAATAGGCATACATCCTCAATATGTAGACAGCACAGTCAATATGTACTACAATTTAATACCGTTATAAGAATGGGATTCCACATCTATTTTTTTTTTCATATAGGTGCATAAGGTATTGCACTACTTTCCATTTCCCTTCTAATCATCTCTACATCAGCGCAACCAAAGCCAGCAATGCATTCTCCCTTTACATTAATAACATTTTTACTGTGCGGTGGCAGGAAATGCATTTTCAGTTCATCTGCTGCAGCTATTAGATTACCAGGAAATTGCTGTCTGGCCAGCCGCCAGGACGGTTACTTAAAGGCCAACACACCCAGAGGAAGAAGAAGAAGAAGAAAGAGACAAGATGCAAGGCAGCTGCACAGACTGATGGTTATCTTGCTGATCAGACTGTACGCGGCTTCTAACATTAAACCGATAATGCTGCGCTCGCTTATCCCAATGAAGCTAAATATTACAATACGACCCCTACAGCCTATCCAATAGCACAAGGAGCAGTCTCTGCAAATATTGAATTATTCCAATCAGATTTCACATTGAACATAGGTTTTGTCAAGATTTCTTAAAGGGGTACTCTGCCCCTAGAAATCTTATCCCCTATCCAAAGGATAGGGATAAGATGCCCGATCCCAGGGGTCCCGCCGCTGGGGACCCTCATGATCTCCCTGCTGCACCCGACATTCATTTAAAGTGTCGGGTGCAGCATCAGAGGCTCGAGACGTCACTGTCACGCCCCACTTGTGATGTCACGGCCAGGCCCCCTCAATGCAAGTCTATGGGAGTGGGAGTGATGGTCATCACGCCCCCTCCCATAGACTTGCATTGAGGAGGCACGGCCGTGACGGCACGAGCGGGGCGTGACAGTGACAACACGAGTCTCTGCCCTGCATCGCCAGTCATCCGGCACGGAGCGAAGTTGGCTAAGTGCACCGGATTTCTGGGGTGCCTCAGCCGAGATCGTGGGGGGTCCCCAGTGAAGGGACCCCTGCGTTCAGACATCTTATGCCCTATCCTTTGAATAGGGGATAATATGTCTAGGGGTGGAGTACCCCTTTAACATAGTTCCATACAGCTGCTCTGCTTCCAGATAACTTTTAGTCTAGTTTCTTCCGTAAAAACCATCTCAGAACACTGAATAGATTGACAACGGGTAGGCTTCTTATATTGGCAGGTCCCTGCACAGTTTCAGGCTGGCTGAACATTACTGACAGTGCCGGGGTAGGTAAGGACACACCCTACTGAAGAATGGATGGCTGAAGCACATTTGTCCATTTATTCATGCACCGCCGCCAGGAATAATGGAGGAATGACACAACACTGAGTCCTTAGAAATGATGCCTCAGCATTATTACCTTATGAGGCATGCAAGTATACTGTATACTAAGATAGATGTATCAGGAGAGCGGAGTAGTCTGCTGAACTATCCTAGAAAATATCCCAGGGACATATTGGCTCACTAGAGGATAGAGTGATTTTCTGGTGAGCCTAGGGCAAATATAGGGCACATGGAGTCCAGCATAGTTTTAGAGGTGGATAACAGGATAGGAGTGTCTGGGTCATGAAAATGGGATCCTGTGTCCTTCTACAGTTGGAGCATAAGTGACTATGTCTGACCACTGCTTTTGGGTGGGGGACATGGGAGTATTTATAGTGGGAAACCCCTTTTAAATAAGCACAATGGTTTTAAAAAACTTTGCATAGATCAATAGTGCACATCATATAAGAAACCTGTACATACTCAGGAAGCCTGTACATTCCGAGATCTGAGTGTGATAGGAAAGAGACCGCTGCTGTTGTTACCAATAATATCAACAGGGGTGGACTGACAACACTCAGGGCCCCCGAACCAAATAAAGCAGGAGCCCCCTGCAAGACTTCGCACCCTGCCACACCTCTGTCACGCCCCTATCCCACCCAAATCCCTCCTCATGTCCCACCCCTACACAAAAAATAAAATGTATATATATATATATATATATATATATATATATATATATGTGTGTGTGTGTGTGTGTGTGTGTGTGTGTGTGTGTGTGTGTGTATATATATATATATTGTTGGGCAAAAAAAATTGTAGTCAGACACCAATTGTGCAAGTTCTCCCACTTAAGAAGATGAGAGAGGCCTGTCATTTTCATCATAGGTATACCTCAACTATGAGAGACATAATTAGATGTGATATACCCTTTGTTTGCAATGACAAAGTTCAAATGTTTTCTGTAAGTCTTCACAAAGTTTTCACACACTGTTGCTGGGATTTTGGTTCATTCCTCCATGCAGATCTCCTCTAGAGCAGTGATGTCTTGTGGCTGTCGCTGGGCATTTGATCTCCCTCCACAGGTTTTCTATGGGTTTGGGATCTGGATACTAGCTAGGCTACTCCAGGACCTTGAAATGCTTCTTATGAAGCCACTCCTTCATTGCCCGGACGGTGTTTTTGGGATCATTGTCATGCTGAAAGACCCAGCCATGTTTCATCTTCAATGCCCTTGCTGATGGAAGGAGGTTTTTACTCAAAATCTCACGATACATGGCCCCATTCATTCTTTCTTTTACACGGTTCAGTCGTCCTGGTCCCTTTGCAGAAAAACAGCCCCAAAGCATGATGTTTCCACCCCCATGCTTCACAGTAGGTATGATGTTCTTTGGATGAAACTCAGCATTCTTTCTCCTCCAAACACGACAAGTTGAGTTTTTACCAAAAAGTTCTACTTTGGTTTCATCTGACCATATCACATTCTCCCAATCCTCTTCTAAATTATCCAAAGGCTCTCTAGAAAACTTCAGACGGGCCAGGACATGTACTGGCTTAAGCAGGGGGACAAGTCTGGCACTGCATGATTTGAGTCCCTGGTGGCGTAGTGTGTTACTGATGGTAGCCTTTGTTACTTTGGTCCCAGCTCTCTGCAGGTCATTCACTAGGTCCCCCCGTGTGGTTCTGGGATTTTTGCTCACCATTCTGGTGATCATTTTGACACCACGGGGTGAGATCTTGCGTGGAGCCCCAGATCGAGGGAAATTACATATTGACCTTGTCTTCCCTTTTCTAATAATTGCTCCCACAGTTGATTTCTTCACACCAAGCTGCTTGCCTATTGCACATTCAGTCTTCCCAGCCAGGTGCAGGTCTGAAATTTTGTTTCTGGTGTGCTTCGACAGCTCTTTGGTCTTGGCCATAGTAGAGTTTGGAGTGTGACTGTTTGTGGTTGTGGATGGGTGTCTTTTATACTGATAACAAGTTCAAACAGGAGCCATTAATACAGGTAACGAGTGGAGGACAGAGGAGACTCTTAAAGAAGGAGTTTACAGGTCTGAGAGAGCCAGAAATCTTTGTAGGTGACCAAATACTTATTTTCCCCCATAATTTGAAAATAAATTCTTAAAAAAATCAGACAATGTGATTTTATAGATTTTTTTTTCTCATTATGTCTTTCATAGTTGATACCTATGATGGTATACCTATGATGAAAATTACAGGCCTCTCTTCATTTTAAAGGGGTTCTCCGGTGCTTAGACATCTTATCCCCTATCCAAAAGAAAGGGGAAAAGATGCCTGATCGCGGGAGTCCCGCCGCTGGGACCCCCGTGATCTTGCACACGGCACCCTGTTTGTAATCAGTCCCCGGAGCGTGTTCGCTCCGTGTCTGATTACCGGCGACCACAGGGCACAATTGGTGGCTGACTAAATACTTTTTTGCCCCACTATATATATATATATATATATATATATATATATATATAACACATTACAGTAGGTAAGATAATCTTCTATGACCAATAATACTGGTATACAAGGAGGAAATGTATACCACCACACAATAACTGGATAATACTGCCATACTGTACTGAATAAAACCACTATGCACAGATCAGTATTCCCCCATACTGTGTCTATATAGTGGTATATACCAGCTGTACACAGGATCTATATAGCAGGTAAGAGATTATATACAGCACCCATATAGTGGTATATACCAGCTGTACCATATGGCGGTAGATATCAGCTAAACACAGGATCAGTATACAATATTAGTCATTATATACAGGACCATCTGATATATACAGGGCCAGGTGGTTAGGCAGCCAGGTATGTGGGCCAGGTGGTTAAGCAATCAAGTATTTGGGGGTCTCCTCCCCTCCCAGTTGAAATATAAAAATAGTAAAAAACAAAAAAAAAATAGATACTCACCTGCCCCACACAGCGATTTTTCAGCCTCCACAGTGCAGGCGCTGATGAGTGACATCATCTGCATCTGCACTGCATGGTGGGGACAGAGGTCACGTCTCCTCTCAGTGTAGGCCACAGATGCAGCTCACACTGAGAGGAGGTTTTCAGCTGTATGCGCGTGAGCCGCACATACAGTTGAAAGCAGCGTTAGCCCTGGGATCTGGGACAAGTGTCCTGGATCCCCAGTAGCAGCGGCGACAGCCTGCCCTTCACCATTCATATTACCATCATTATGTTACTGACCAAATTCTGTATACTGATACCAATATTACCAATAGTTGTAGTATACAAGGAGAAATACCATAAAGTACATATAACCATTATACAGTTACTGACCAAATCCTGTATACTGAGACCAATATTACCAATAATACCAGTATACAAGAAGGAATATTATCACCATACATATTACAATAATACTGTTACTGACCAAATCCTGTATACTGATACCAATATTACCAATAATACCAGTATACAAGGAGGAATATTATCACCATGCATATTACTATCATACTGTTACTGACCAAATTGGAACAAAACTAAGACTAATAATACTAATAACACCAGTGCAAAAAAAATAAAAATAAAATAAAATGGTCAACAGCTCTAAACAAAATGAAATTTTTTGGGTGTTACTAGCCACACCATGACCACCACTATCATTACCACTGATTGTTATATAGTTACTGAATGAAATCCACAATACAACAGATGAATATTCCCACATACATTCACCATTCAGAGGTAGATGCCAGCTGTACTAAAACAGGGGGAAGAGAGAGACCTCTAAAACATGTCTTGTGGTGGTGACTTAAGACTCTGCTATAAATGTTTTTGTTTTATCAGGCAATAGAAATTAAGAGATGGACCACCACCATGCTTGAGGCAACCCTGATAAGGAGGTGGGTTCCCCAAAATGAGGGTCTGGAGGAAAAGAAGGGCAGAGAGAATAGCTGGTACTGTTTTCCTATCCTCCCTTATCTGCAAGTAACACAAGATGACTAAAGCCACGCACTGTTTCATCTGAAGGAACGGAGTACTGCTGATTGTTTGGTTCTTTGTATACTGAAGGGCCTCCAACAGCCTGCACTTGGACAACTACAGTTGTTGTGCTCCTCTCCTGTGAAGTGCAGGTATGTAAGTAGCTAGCTAGCTAGGAAGTTAGGTAGCTAGATATGTAGCTAGGTATTTAGGTAAGAAGGTAGGAGTTAGGTAGCCAGGTATGTATGTAGGCTGTTAGGTAGCCAGATATGTAGGTAGGTAGCAAGTACCCAGGTAGTTAGGTAGGCAGGTAGTTAGGTAGCCAGGTAGTTAGGTAGCCAGGTATGTAGGTACAGCTCCAACTTTGCTAAGGAAATAACAGGATCAAACACGGTGCCACACAGGACTTTAACAGGTGTAGTAAACAAAAAAGTTTATTAAACTGACATGCAACACATTTCACTGGGAATGGGCAGCTTCATCAGGCAAGATATGTAGTTAGTTATATAGTCTGGTATATAGGTAGGTATCAAGCAAGGTATTTGGGTAGCCAGGTATGTATGTAGCTATCTATCTAGGAAGTTAGTTAGGTAGCTAGGCATGTAGTTAGGTAGTCAGGTATGTAGGTAGGTAGTTGGGTAGACAGGTATGTATGGAGGTAGCCAGGTGATGCAGGTAGTAAGTCTGGTATGTAGGTAGGTAGAAAACTAGGTAGTTAGGTAGCCTGGTATGTTGGAAGGTAGCTAAGTAGCCAGGTAGTTTGGTAGTCAGGTATGTATGTAGGTAGTTAGGTATCTAGATATGTAGGTATGTAGCTAAGTAGCCAGGTAGTTAGGCATGTATGCAGGTAGTTCGGTAGTCATATATGTTGGTAGGTAGCTAAGTAGCCACGTAGTTAGATAGCTAGGTAGTTAGATAGTCTGGTATGTAGGTCGGTAACTAAATAGGTAGTTAGGTAGCCAGGTGTGTAGGTAGGTAGGTAGCCAGGTGTGAAGGTAGCTAGCTAGGTAGTTAGGTAGCCAGGTACTTAGGTAGGTAGTTGTCTAGTTAGTTGGGTACGTAGGTAGGTAGTTAGGTAGCAAGATTTGTAGGTATGTAGTAAAGTGGACATGTACATAGGTAGTTAGGTAGCCAGGTAATTGGGTAACCCCTGTCCTCCTGTTTGTGCCACACCCAGGGCTTCAGCCCCTTAGCCCCCCCCCCCCCCCCCAGCAATGACATTGCTTAGAAGCAATACAGTAGCTAAATGTGTAGATACATGCAGTAGATGTAGGTAGATGTACAGTCTACAATTTTGGTGCCATTGATCAGAAATCAGAAAACCCATTCTTTAAATGAAGTTTGTGTTAAACATATTTTTTAAAGAATAGTTTGGGATGTTTTATATAGTTTTCTATTTTACTATCTATATTTTTAAATAATCTTGGAATTGTGCAATTTTTATTCTCACCACAAAACCTAAAACTAAGCTGACACTTCCTGTTCTTTACAGATCACATTCCAGCTGTGCCCTCCTTATCATCACACACAGGAATACAGTAAATGGTGACACCAGTATATAGATAATTAGTGTTGAGCGTGATTATTCGAAATGTGATTTTTCCCCTGAATATCATCACTTCGCGATTTCGCAAATATTTCAAATATACTGATATATATTCGTAATGACGAATATTCCGGTTTTTTTTTTATGCGAATATCGGCATTTCCAGACTGGACACTGATCCCTCCCTCCTTTTAGGTGAAAGATATAATTGCGCATGCGCACTATGCGACTTTCATTACGAATTTTCGCATGGAAAAAAACAAAGAGAGAGAACATAGCTAATATACGAATTTCACGAACATAGGACGAACATTCATCAGTATATTCACAAAATATCGCGAATTTGAATATGGCCCCGGCCGCCCATCACTATAGATAAGGTGAAGAATAAATGAAGCTTATAGCTCAGTCCTCCCCTTCCTGTGAAATGACCTCTACAAAGGTTACAGAGAATGCCCACAAACATTTCCCATTTATTTCAATGAGACAGGTCCAGCCTATTTGTAAATGCTGTAAAAACAGCTCAGGCAAGATAACTGCCCTCAATAATAATAAAAAATAAATAAATAAAAATTAAACAGATTAGAAAAAAAAGAACATGTTTTAGTAACCAGGAAAAATCTAGGTGATACATTCACTTTATTGAGCACTGTGTGAGTAATGTTTTATTTTTCCAGTGGTGGCACTGCAGGGGAGTTGAACATTTGCTGCCAGATCCCCCCCTCAGCTGATCGGTCATGTTCACCATCCCAACACCATGTGATCGTCTAATCATCAAAGACTCTTCTTAAAATAAAACCGTCCAAAATAGAAAACAATGACATCACTATTGTCTGTACCGGGGTGGTCCGGTTCACAATAAGTCTACCAAATATAAAGCATTCTTAATTTTTATTTGTATGTAAGAAATGGAAACATGAGAGGGACAGCTCATTTTCTTTGATGGTACCGTATTAGTGACTATGCAGGAAAACATCTAGCCTCCAATGCAGAATTGGATTGAAAACCAAAACGACAAAAGCCACAAATGACCTTTTTTTCCCCCTTTGTACTGTAAAATATGCAAAATGGAGTATTTAGACACAAATTCTTAGAAGTTCACAGGATTTTCTGTCTTTGTATCATAGGCACATAATGAAATTCCACTTGCTTTAATCTAATTATGAGTTCTTTTTTTCCTGTAATTGTCCTTCCTGCGTCTCACAAAGTCACAGCAGTATGCAGCTGTTCCGTGAGTAAACCGTACTCCCGTCCTATCCTGTTACAACACGTAACATTTTCATCCTAATGACGATTCTGTGCTATTTTGACGCGTTTAGCAGCAATTTTCTGTAACAAATACAACATAACATTGGGAAACACAAAATTGGCTTACCGCATATGGCTATATAAAAGCTTATCAGGAAGCCACCAAATTGATGAGAGGATTTGCTATTTTTAGACAGGGTTAGAATGACAGTTCTGAAAATAGTCTGCTGGAACATCCAAATGTAATTACCTTATCACAGGCCTCCGCCTAGACTCTGTTTTTAGAGTCATTTAGTCGAGACAAATCCATGTGCCAGCTGAGGATCCCCGCAGTCTTGTAAACCTTGGGTGTCATGTGTTCCGAACCCACGCCAACATGCCATGACACATTTGTCGAGTTCCACCTTGTTTTACCCAATACAATTTCATTCCAAGTTAATTCCGTAGAGACGTGTTTACAGCAAACCATCAAATCCATTCCGTGGGATCAGAGCTATCCATGGCAGGTCATCCGCGGGGCGGAGGGCCCAACGGATGACCTGCCATGGATAGCTCTGATCCCACGGAATGGGATCACTGGGTCAAGAAATTGCATTATACAATTGAAAAGTTAGTTGGATATCTTCATGAAAGAGAAAAGGTCAACATTATATTTACAAAAACATCACCATTGCAACCACTTGGTTTCATCTTCTAAAAATAGTTTAAAACAAAAATAAATAAATGTACTTACATGGATTTCCTAGTATTATGTAACACATTGGGGAAGATGTAAGACAATTTAAACTAGTTTTAGCTCTTTGTCAATTCCAAAATGTCTCATTAATGGTAGGGTAGAGACTTAAATGAAGACAATCACAATATATAACTCCGTATGTATTTTTGTATAATTGTATTCTCTAAGCAGTGGTACATTACAACAGTGCTCTCTGCAGCTACATTTGATAGTCTTAAAGGTTACCTCTCATCAAATAAACTTTTGATATATTTTAGATTACTGAATGTTGAATAACTTTCCAATAGCATGTTAATAAAAAATAGGCTTCTTTCTATTGTATTTTTCCCGATCAGTCCTGTCAGCAAGCATTTCTGACTCATGCTGGAGTCCTAAACACTCAGAGCTGCCAGCCTGCTTTGTTCACAGGCAAACAGGCTGTGAACAAAGCAGGCTGGCAGCTCTGAGTGTTCTCCTTTGTGAACAAAGCAGACTGGCAGCTCGTAGTGTTTAGGACTCCAGTATGAGTCTGAAATGCTTGCTGCCAGGACTGGTAGGGAGACCCCTAGTGGTCATTTCTTCAAAGTGGAAAATTAAATAGAAAGAAGCATATTTTTTTAATAATATGCAATTGTAAAGTTATTCTGCATACATTAATCTATAATATATCAAAAGTTTTTTGATGAGAGGTATCCTTTAATAGGCTTGATAATGGCTGTGTGAGACAACCGAAACGTAGCTGCTTGTAACACAAGATGAATAAAGGAAAGAACAGAGTGCTGCTGATTCTTTGGTTCTTTGTATACTGGAGGGCCTCTAACCCAGGCTCCAACAGCCTGCACCCGGACAACTACAGTGATTGTGCTCCTCTCCTGTGAAGTGCAGGTATGTAAGTAACTAGCTAGCTAGGAAGTTAGTTTGGTAGCTAGGTATGTAGCTAAGTAGTTAGGTATGAAGGTAGAAGTTAGGTAGACAGGTATGTAGGTACAGCACCAACTTTGCTAAGGAAATAACAGGATCAAACACAGTGCCACACAGGACTTCAACAGGTGTAATAAACAAAAAGGTTTATTGGACTGACATGCAACGCATTTCACTGTGCATGAGCAGTGGGCAGCTTCATCAGGCAAGGTATGTAGGTAGTTATATAGTCTGGTATGTAGGTAGGTATCAAGGTAGGTAATTAGGTAGCCAGGTATGTAAGTAGCTAGCTAGCTAGGAAGTTAGTTAGGTAAGTGCTCTCTGCTGACACCTCTGTCTGTCTCAGGAACTGTCCAGAGTAGGAGCAAATCCCCATATCAAACCTCTCCTGCTCTGGACAGTTCCTGAAACATAGAAAGAATATATATAATGGAAAATTATATAAAATCCAGTCCTCAAGAGACAGTAAGAAAAGATAGGAAAAAATGGAAAAGGAAGGAAAAAAGAGAGGGGGGGAAAAGAGAGGGTGGTGAAATGGTAAGAGTGGAGTAAGAAAAGCAAAAAGAGAAAATATGGTGAAGTGGGGAAAAAATGAATATATAAATTGTACTACCCGAAGAAGGATTGATGCATAGGTTAACAAACATGTAGAGATTTATTGAATTGGTACAATAGACATCGGTGCAGGGCCCTTGCACACGATGTATAAAATATATGTAGAATAAAAATTATAAAAATCTCAAAATCAGCAGCTTGGTCATGATTAGTGTTGAGCGGCATAGGCCATATTCGAATTCGCGAATATTCGCGAATATATGGACGAATATTCGTCATATATTCGTGAATATTCGCATATTCGTAATATTCTCGTTTTATTTTCGCGTATGCAATAATTCGCGTATGCAAAAATTACCGTAACGGAAATTCGCATATGCGAAAATTGCCATATGCAGATTTTCGCATATGCGAAAATTCGCACACCAGTCTCACACAGTAGTATTAGAGCTTTCTTTACACCACTAAAGCTGGAAGCAGATAGGGATGATCACTGTGACGTGTACTGTGAAAAAAAACAAAAAAAAAAACGAATATTCGTAATTACGAATATATAGCGCTATATTCGCGAATATTCGCGAATTCGCGAATATGCGATATTCGCGAATAAAATTCGCATTGCGAATATTCGCGAGCAACACTAGTCATGATAAGACTAGATAAAAGTCTGTATAAAAGTCTGTAACAGAGGTAGTAAAGTCTATGGTTCCGATAATGTCCTTGCAGCAATGAATGAAAGTATCTTTGAATCCTATTGCAACAATGTTGCCAAAATGTTTCCCAGCAAAATGATGGTGTGAGATAGCTGAAGGAAGGATAATACCTGCAGTCCGCAATTTGGGGTTACTCACGATTACAGTAGCCGGCGTGGCAGATGTAGTAGTCGGAGCTGGCACGGTGTGGCGTCCGGCCTTGGATGTGAGGGTCCCGCAGTCCCAGCAGGGTGCAGGTGGGCACGGATCGGCGTCCGGCCGAGAGGATCTCTAGAGATGACGGCAAGTAGTTGGATTCATGTGTGAACTGGCGTCCTCGTGGTGGATCGCGCGCGCGATTCCTTTAATGGTGGTCCAAGTCCTGAGGTACTGCAGCGCTGCCAAGTCGGGAACCATAGGTTTAAAAAGTTGAATAAAGTGCTGATATCACATAGTAGAAGGCACTGTGTACGGCTTTACGTGTTTCAAGACACTATGTCTCATTCTTCAGTAACCAAAAATATCTGACAGTTGGCCATCCTACAATTCGGGTTTATAAAGCACAGATAAGTGATGTCATCGATCGAAATGGTGCTAAAACCTGGAGAAGAATTCCATATGGTGGGACAAATATATATGGATACATTTATTTGCACTGAGATAGATAATGTAAGAGAAAATGGGTAATAAATGGTATAATGTCGCTTAAATATATAAAGATAGAAAAGAAAGTAGTGTTCTCAATAAGTGACTATGATTAATAGTTATAATTATTGGAAAATGATGAGATTGTGTTTCAGGTACAGTGGTCCCTCAAGTTACAATATTAATTGGTTCCAGGACGACCATTGTATGTTGAAACCATTGTATGGTGAGACCATAACTCTATGGAAACCTGGTAATTGGTTCTGAAGCCCCAAAATGTCATCCAAAAATAGGAAAAAGTGAGGATTAAAGAAAAATAAGTAGATAACTAATATAGATAAAGCAAATCCTTATATATAAAAGTAAGAAAGATCTGCTGGGAGCTGTAACTCTTTTTATTATAAAAATGAAAAACATATCTGATACAAAACATAAAACAAAAACAAGCTTAACCAGCTATAACAAACATAACATAAATAAAATTACAAAAACAAAATCTGCCTAACCGGCCAGCCCAAATTTACTAAAATATACTTTTACTTTTTTCACATACCAAAAAACTAAATATCACACTCAAACACGCATTCCAAAAAGAACATAAAAATAGCCCAACTTGGCTTATAAAAATATATAAAACATAAAATAAGCACGACTTGGCTATAAAACAAAAGAAAAGGAACATAAAGGTAGCACAACTTGGCTGTAACTCAAAAATGACCCTTACCCAGGGGAAAAAAAATAAAAAAAATAAATAAATAAAAAAAAAATAAAAAAAAATAAAAAATTTCAGCACAACTTGCTAATAAATAACACTCTGCCTCACAGCCAGAGATCCACCGGTGAAAGAAGGGCAGGGAAAAGCAGCGCGGAGACGCGGCCGGAGAGAGGGCCCAAAGAGCCCAGCCCCACGCACCGCCCCCGCACGGCCGCAAGGCCCGCGAAGCACGCCCAGCACGGCAAGGAGCCGAGGACGGCCAGAGAGGATCCGCGCGCGGCCCAGAAACCGGCGAGAGCCGGACCCAAAAAGAGCAAGCCACAACCGAAGAAAAGGACAACACCGCCGAAAAGCGAGACCGCGAAGCCGGAGGCGAGGAGAACACAGACACCAGAGGGGAGCAGCCCCCCAAGGAGGAAAAAATAAAATATAAAATTTTATACACAAACATGTATACATGCATATACGCAAGCATACACATACATATACATACACATATACATACATATATATATATATACATACACATGTACATACACATAAACGCACACATATACATACACATAAACACATATGACACGACTTAACTACTGGCCCGACTGCACTATACACTTTATAATATAAAACAATATAAATACAAAACCCAATATATACAAAACACAATATATACAAAACTTACTGAAAATACACAAAAATATACTACAGAAAACAACGGAAAACACCTACACTAAAACTGTCCCCTCACCCACACCACCCCTCCTGTACATGGGTCAGAGTCCATACCGTCCATACCGTCCATACAGTTCTCAAAGTCCAGTCCTTAACTGACCCATGTCAGAACCCCAAAACACCACAAAACCACCACCCACAAATACACCCTCCCCACCTAACACTCCTCCCAACCAACTTATATACAAACTTATACATTCTGAACCACCACCCCCTTTAGGCCCAAGTTTGGTTGCCTGTAAGCCCTTCATACCATGTAAATTGAAAACAAAACAAAAAGCTAATGTGCACATGCATCAGCCCACCACCAGGGAGAAGGATGGCAGACCTGATACATAAATCATTTTATACTCTTTCCCTAACTCCCCCTACAATTCTCCCTAATTCTATCCCTACAATAAATCTGACCCTGCCCTCACCCTATCTCTACCCCTATAACACTGCCCCTAACCAAAAATAAAAGGTACTCTACCCAAAAGGTTTAGTACCTAGGGCACGGGAAATGAGAAACCTCTCCACAGGAGAGATGCCCTACTGGTACCAAGACTGCCATACTCCAAAGACCTGATCTTCCCGAGGTCACCGGTGATGTTCCTACAGACCTCCACCTCGGAGAGGATTTTCTGTTGGGTCGACACTAAGCACCGTGCGTTCCACGTGTAGTACCTAACCACTAAACTGACTAAGAATAAAGTGCCCCGATCTCGGCCACCCAGGTTCCTGAATGCCCCATAAGCCCACTCCGGATAGGCAAGGCCGGCAAGTTGACTCCAGCCGATGGAAGCGCCCACCCTGTTGTAGACCCCTATGTTAAAGGGACAATGAAGCAGGAAGTGGTCCATGCTTTCCAGCGTGTCCCCGCACTCTTCTCGGGGACATCCCCGGTCATCAGAGTTCCTGTACTTCAGGTTGTCCTTTACACATAGCTTCCCCTGAAAGCAGCGCCAGGCCAAGTCCCAAAACTTCTGGGGGATCCTTTTCATGTTTAAAAGATACAACCCCTCCCTCAGATCCCGACCTGGGCAGTCCCTGAGCGCCAGAGGCTTCTGGAAGTGGGTCAACAGAACCCGTTTGTCAAGGAACTGCCTCGACTGGGTCCTGATCTCCCACACTCCCAGACCCCACCGACGTATCGCCTTCAGAGTCGGGGTAGCGTAAGCCGGAAGATATCCATGGGGCGTACGGAGGTCCTTCACTTGCCCTCCTGTCTCCCATTCCTGGAAGAAAGGCCGAAACCACTCCTTGCAGGAGAGTACCCACGGAGGAGCCCTCTCTTTCCAGAGGTTAGCAATGTTGGCTTTCAAGAAGGTGTTCGTTAAGAACACCACGGGGTTTACCATAGATAAACCCCCTAGTCTCCTCGTGCGGTACGTAACCTCCCTCTTGACTAGGTTCAACCTGTTCCCCCATAACAGTTGGAAAAACAGGCTGTAGACCCTAGTGTAGTAAGCCTCTGGTAAGATACATACACTGCCCAGATAGATAAACAAGGGGAGCAGGTACGATTTGATCAGGTGTACCCTTTCCCTGAGGGTCATAGACCAACCCTTCCACTGGTTCACCCTCTGAGTGGCATCCTGGAGCTTACCGTCCCAGTTTTTGGTGGGATAATCATCCTGGCCGAATGTGATGCCCAGAATTTTTGCTGACTTTTGGAGCCCTGGAAGGGTGTCAGGGAGATCAAACGTGGGATCTCCCCCTCCCAGCCAGAGACTTTCACACTTATCCCGGTTGATCTTGGACCCGGATGCCTCCGAGTAGCGGTCCACCTCTGACATCACCACATCGACCTCCTCCCGTGAGGAGACGAAAATAGTGACATCATCAGCGTACGCCACTACTCTCTGGGCGACATCCGGCTCCGCCAGAGTCATCCCGACTCCCGCCAACGGCCCACAATCTACCCTCAGGACGAAGGGATCGATTGCGAACACGTATAACAGCGGGCTCAAAGGACAACCCTGACGGACTCCGGACCCCACCTCAAAAGAGCGGCCAGACCAACCGTTCACCAGCGGGAAACTCTCTG
The DNA here is from genome assembly GCF_029499605.1 of Hyla sarda. Taxonomy (NCBI): domain Eukaryota; kingdom Metazoa; phylum Chordata; class Amphibia; order Anura; family Hylidae; genus Hyla; species Hyla sarda. The sequence continues at coordinate 152,691,089 of NC_079197.1, forward strand.
CCCCTGCATATAAGGTGACAAGCCAATTCACAAAAGTACTCGGTAAGCCATATCTCAGGAGGACGGACCAGAGGTACTCGTGGTTCACCCGATCAAATGCTTTGGCCTGATCCAAGGACAGCATGTACCCCTTCCAGAGACCCGCACTACTCCGCTCCACTGCCTCCCTGACACTGAGGACAGCACTTAAGGTGCTTCGGCCCGGAACAGAGCAGTGCTGAGCTCCCGAAAGGAGCCGGGGTGCAAATTTCACCAACCGATTAAACAGTATCTTGGCCAGAAGCTTCCTGTCCGTATTGAGAAGAGCTATGGGCCTCCAATTCTCAATCCGGCTAGGATCTTTACCCTTTGACAGAAGAATCAGGGCTGACCTCCTCATTGACTTTGGTAGAGTGCCCGAGGAGAGACACTCATTGAATACCTCAGTCAAGAGGGGAGCTAAAGTATCCTTAAAGGTCCTGTACCACTCGGATGTTAAGCCATCCGGACCTGGCGACTTCTTGGGGGCGAGCCCCTCGATCGCCAGTCTCACTTCCTCTTCCCTGATTTCTTCTGCCAAAACATCAAGAGAGGGGTCTACCCCTGGCTCAGGAATAGTTTCAGCCAGGAAAGCCGACATCCCGTCTCGATCTAGATCCTTCCTTCCCAAGAGGTGCGAGTAGAAGGATCTGACGACCTCCAGGATCCCTGATCTGGACCGATTCAGAGATCCCGTACTATCAATCAGTCCTGAGACCACTTTACTACTCACTGACATCTTACAGTTCTTGTAAGGGTCGGGCGAGCGGTACCTCCCGTAATCCCTCTCAAAAACCAAAGATGCGTGCCTATCGTACTGACACCCCATCAGCAAGGATTTCACTCTGGAGATATCCTCTCGGCTACCTCCAGTCGAGACAAGGAGCTCGAGTTTCCTCCTCAGACCCCGATACAGGCGGTACCTATTCAGGGACCTGAGGCTCGAGAGCTGGCGGAAGAACCCCGCAACCCGCTTCTTGAATATCTCCCACCACTCTGACTTACTACTACAAAAGTCCAGTAAAGGTACCTGACTCTGAAGAAAGTCCTCAAAGGACTGTCTTATCTCCGCTTCTTCCAGGAGGGACGAATTCAGCTTCCAATAACCTTTACCCATCCGGGGGGTCTCTGAAACATTCAAGGAAAACAAAATCATACAGTGATCGGAGAATTCCACCTCAACCACGGACACTGTGGAAGAGACGGCTTCCTCCTTTAAATAAAACCTGTCTATCCTAGACCTGCAGCTACCTCGATGATAGGTGAAACCCACGTGGCCTGAGGGGCTCCGGATGTGGGCGTCCTCTAGGCGAGCTTCCCTAACTATATTATTGAGGGCCACGCTATCGTAAGCCAGCGGACCATTGGAACCTCTCCTATCTTGGGACCTCGTGACATTATTGAAGTCCCCTCCAAAAATCACTTGCCGGCTAGTAAAAAGGAAGGGCTTAATCCTCATAAAGAGATCTTTGCGGCCCCACTTGGTTTGTGGGGCGTAGATGTTAATGAGCCGGAGCTCTTGCCCCTTCATGAGGACATCTAAGATCAGGCACCTCCCCATTTCTAACTCAATAACCCGTCGGCATTCAACCGGAGCGGTAAAAAGGACCGCCACCCCACTATACGGCTCAGCCGCAAGAGACCAGTGGGAGGGCCCGCGCCTCCACTCTCTTCTGGCTTTTACCAGGGAGGCTAGATCTGACAACCTGGTCTCTTGCAGATACAAAATGTCGGCTTCAACACGGCCGAGAAAATGAAAGGCTGCGAATCTAGCCGTATCCGACTTTATGCTGGCACAGTTAATGGATGCCAGCGTCAATGGGGTGAGTGCCGCCATCATGGGTGATTAAGTTAGACGGCCTCACCTTTATTTCTTCTTCCCCTTCTTCTTCGTGCCCTCATCCCCAGAAGAAGAAGAAAGGGCAGGACCACTTTTAACCCTTTTTTTGGATTCGCTCTGATCCATATGGTCCCCGTCTCCGTCCGACCCCGGTCTAGCCCTGCCCTCCGAGGAAGTTGCCTCAACAGGACAGGGCCCAGTTCCCCCCAGAGGCTCTCTCTCCCTAGGCACCTCGCCCTCACCTTCCCCCTCCAAGGAGGGGGAGGAGATGTTATCAAGGACGAGGTACCGGTTTGACAGGTCAACCAGAGGGGGGGCAGTCAGGCTTCCGCTTTGGACCCGGCCCGCAGTACGAGGGAGAGAGGGCTTGGACCTCTTCTTTCTCCCTTTCCTTTTGCCCTTGTCTTTCTTTTTGGCCTTCTCTACACTCTCCTCATCCACACTTTCATAGTGGGAGGAATCGGAAGAGTTGGCCATATTGCCTTCCTCTTCGCCGAGTCTCCTGACCTCCTCATCCAGCACGTCCTCCTCCAGGGCTTCAGTCATTTCAGGGCCAGCTTCAGGAGCAGGGGCCGGAGCTACCCCCGTCACTTGGGCACTCTCCTGCTCCCTACTCCTCCTCCGATTTTCCTCCCGCCTTAGTTTGGCGGGGCCCTTCTTCCTCACTAGCCCTGGTGCGCCCCCATCCCTGCTCGTACCCTCTCCAGCCGAGGCAACCTCACAGCTCTCCCCAGCCGGAGCGGCCGCCGCACGGGCGAAGGCGCTAGGACAACGGCTGAAAGGGTGCCCGAGGACACCACACAGATGGCAGCGGATCTGCCTACAGGATGCGGCCAGATGACCCACCCCACCACACAAAGCACAGACCTGTACAGTACAGGCTGCGCTAAAATGGGTGGGGCTACCGCACCTGTGACAGACCTTAGGCTGCCCCTGGTAGAAGACCTGGATCCTGTCACGTCCAAGGAAGGCGGCTGACGGAATGTGGGCAACCGTACTCCCTGAACGCCTGAGTTTGACGGAAAACGTCCAGGCCCCGGACCAGATCCCGTGCTCATCAATGTTTTTCTTGGGCATGTCCGTCACATCCCCATACCGACCGAGCCAGGTCATGATGTCGTAACAAGAAAGTGACTCGTTACGGGTCAAAACGGTCACCTTCTTGACCGAGTTCTGACGGGAAATTGCCTTTACGGCAAAATCCCGCCAGCCGGGCTCGTTCTTCGCCACCTCGTAGTTTGACCAGAAGAGTTCGAGACCCTCTGGCCGAACGAAACTGACGTCAAACTCGGACGTACCGTAGGGGTGGATCAGGGCAAAGATGTCACTCGCCCTGAATTCCATCTGGAGGAGGAGCTCAACCACTTTAGCGCGAGGTGGGCACGCATCCTCACCCCTCCAAATCAGACGGACCACATTCCTGCGGTTATTGTCCTGCCCGGTTGTCGGGAGGGACCAGACCACCTCCCCATTCTGCTCTCGGAAAGCCCCCAAACCGTGCCTCTCTATCCAGAAAGACAGGTCGACCTCACCCCTTCCCTCTACCTGGATCGACCTGTCTCCCCTACGCAGAGCCTCCAGGAGGCGCTGTTGCAAGTAACCCCCGGGGACGGACGGAGACGGGGACCCCCCTGGACCCCCGGCAGCGACATTAGCATAGCTCCTAGGAGCAGTCACTGCCGGGGGGGCAGCCGGGCCAGACCCAGACCCAGAACCACCATTCACACCACCACTCACACCACCACTTACATCATCCTTTTTTCCATTCATACCACTACTCCCACCAACATTCACTCCACTGACACTCCTCTCATCCACAACACTACTACACTCAGCATTCTCACTCATACCCTGCCTAACTGATTCTGGGCTGGCTGGGATTTGTAGTACCGCTGGCTTAATTGCAGTCTTTTTTTCCGGCTTGGCTGCTGCTGCTGATGATGATGATGGCTCCTCCTTCTGAATGATCAATGGTGCCTCCTGAGTCTGGGGCTGCCCCACCGAGCGCACCCCAGCTCCTCCCGCGGCGCCATTGCCGGACACTGATCCCGACACCGGGACACTCCCCCCCCTCACAGGGGAGTGCCCTGCAGTGCCCGCAGAACACACTGTACTCGGGGGACCGCCCCCCGAGCACACAGACACAACGCTCTCTGGCGCCCGGACACTCCCCCCCCTCACAGGAGAGTGCCCCGCGGTGCCAGTAGTGCCCACAGTACTCGGGGAACCGCCCCCCGAGCACACGGCAGCATAACTTGCCTCTGGCACTTGGACACGCCCCCTGCCACCCTGGGGCGGTCCTGCAGTGCCAGAGCTGCCCGGCATGAGCCCATCCTGCCCTTCCCTACCGACAGCTATTGCGCCCTTAGCCGTTGCTGACGCCTTACTGTACTCCCCGTGCTGGCCCCGCTCCACCACAGGAACGGGGTCTGGCAGTTTGGGGGAGCCCACAGCCTGAACCAGCTTTGCAGCTGGCCCAGACTGCTGGAAGGGGACAAATACATATTGTACCGTCTCCTTTGTCTTCCTTTTCTTGGACCTCTGCTTGACCACCACATCTTCACACTCCTCGTCCCCAAAGGTGAAATTTTGGAGGTGGGCTGGGGACTCCTGCATCACAATTGCCCTCAGCAGACCCCCAGCCTCACCCTCCACGTCATCCTCCTCACTCTCGCTTGGCGGAAGTGCCACCTGTCCAGCCTCAATGTAGCTGTCCTGGGTCTGGGTGTCACCTGGAGTAGCTACAACTCCCACACTTTCCTCCATCTTCTCCTCTTCACCACCATCCTCACTATCTTCGCCGCCACTACTCTCCCCATCATCCACCTCCACCTTACCTGGGGATTTCGTGGCGGCAAACCGATCGCTGTTGATCAGCTTCTCCTTGAAGAGACCGCTCCCCTCCACTATCTCCGCTCTCCTCGCCTCCAGCTTCACAATCTCGCCCTTCAGCGATATTATCCTCTTCTTCAGTTCTGGCTTGCTCTTTCTGGATCCGGTACTCATCAGACTCTGGGTCGCACGCAGATCCTCTCTGGCCATCCTCAGCTCCCTGCCGCGCTGCTCGTACTCCGCAAACCTTGCGGCCATGCGGGAGCAGTACGTGGAACTGGACTCGCCGGGCCCACTCTCCGACCACATCTCCACACTGCTTTTCCGTGCCTTTCTTCCACCAGTGGATCTCTGGCTGGCACCCGTAGCCTGGGTAGCAGAGCCTGCATTGCTGCAGACTCTGCCCGATCTTCTCCCGGCCGGAATAATGGCTGTCGAAGTTTTCACTCCACTTCCCGCCAGCCTGGAACGGGGAGTGGAGCCACGAGGCTCCATTGCAGGAGCTTCTTCCCCAGGAATCTATCACAAACCTGGGGAAGGCTTGTTGGAAATCTCTGCTTGCTTCTGCTCTGCTGGAAGTCTCAGGAGACACACCCGCACACACCCTGCTGGGAGCTGTAACTCTTTTTATTATAAAAATGAAAAACAAATCTGATACAAAACATAAAACAAAAACAAGCTCAACCAGCTATAACAAACATAACATAAATAAAATTACAAAAACAAAATCTGCCTAACCGGCCAGCCCAAATTTACTAAAATATACTTTTACTTTTTTCCTCATACCAAAAGACAAAAAACACACACAAACACTCATTCCAAAAAAAAAAAAGAACATAAAAATAGCCCAACTTGGCTTAAAAAAAAATAAAAATTTATAAAACATAAAATAAAGCACGACTTGGCTATAAAACAAAAGAAAAGGAACATAAAAGTAGCACAACTTGGCTGTAACTCAAAAATTACCCTTACCCAGGGAAAAAAAAAAAAAAAAAAAAAAAAAAAAAAAAAAAAAAATTATTTTATAATATTTCGGCACAACTTGCTACTAAATAACACTCTGCCTCCCAGCCAGAGATCCACCGGTGAAAGAAGGGCAGGGAAAAACAGCGCGGAGACGCGGCCGGAGAGAGGGCCCAAAGAGCCCAGCCCCACGTACCGCCCCCGCACGGCCGCAAGGCCCGCGAAGCACGCCCAGCACAGCAAGAAGCCGAGGACGGCCAGAGAGGACCCGCGCACGGCCCAGAAACCGGCGAGCGCCGGACCCAAAAAGAGCAAGCCAGAAGCAAAGAAGAGGACAACACCGCCGAAAAGCGAGACCGCGAAGCCGGAGGCGAGGAGAGCAGAGACACCAGAGGGGAGCAGCCCCCCCAAGGAGGAAAAAATTAAATATAAAATTTTATACACAAACATGTATTTAACATGCATATACGCAAGCATACACATACACACATATATATATATATATACATACACATGTATATACACATAAACGCACACATATATATACACATAAACACATATGACACCACTTAACTACTGACCCGACTGCCACTATACACTATATAATATAAAATAATATAAAACAATATAAATACAAAACACAATATATACAAAAATCACTGAAAATACACAAAAATATACTACAGAAAATAACGGAAAGCACCTACACTAAAACTGTCCCCTCACCCACACCACCCCTCCTGTACATGGGTCAGAGTCCATACCGTCCATACCGTTCTCAAAGTCCAGTCCTTCACTGACCCATGTCAGGACCCCAAAACACCACAAAACCACCACCCACAAATACACCCTCCCCACCTAACACTCCTCCCAACCAACTTATATACAAACTTATACATTCTGAACCACCACCCCTTTTAGGCCCAAGTTTGGTTGCCTGTAAGCCCTTCATACCATGTCCACTAAAAACAAAACAAAAAGCTAATGTGTACATGCATCAGCCCACCACCAGGGAGAAGGATGGCAGACCTGATACATAAATCATTTTATACTCTTTCCCTAACTCCCCCTACAATTCTCCCTAATTCTATCCCTACAAGAAATCTGACCCTGCCCTCACCCTATCTCTACCCCTATAACAACCCCTAACCAAAAATAAAAGGTACTCTACCCAAAAGGTTTAGTACCTAGGGCACATGAAATGAGAAACCTCTCCACAGGAGAGAAGCCCTACTGGTACCAAGACTGCCATACTCCAAAGACCTGATCTTCCCGAGGTCACCAGTGATGTTCCTACATACCTCCACCTCGGAGAGGATTTTCTGTTGGGTCGACACTAAGCACCGTGCGTTCCACGTGTAGTACCTAACCACTAAACTGACTAAGAATAAAGTGCCCCGATCTCGGCCACCCAGGTTCCTGAATGCCCCATAAGCCCACTCCGGATAGGCAAGGCCGGCAAGTTGACTCCAGCCGATGGAAGCGCCCACCCTGTTATAGACCCCTATGTTAAAGGGACAATGAAGCAGGAAGTGGTCCATGCTTTCCAGCGTGTCCCCGCACTCTTCTCGGGGACATCCCCGGTCATCAGAGTTCCTGTACTTCAGGTTGTCCTTTACACATAGCTTCCCCTGAAAGCAGCGCCAGGCCAAGTCCCAAAACTTCTGGGGGATCCTTTTCATGTTTAAAAGATACAACCCCACCCTCAGATCCCGACCTGGGCAGTCCCTGAGCGCCAGAGGCTTCTGGAAGTGGGTCAACAGAACCCGTTTGTCAAGGAACTGCCTTGACTGGGTCCTGATCTCCCACACTCCCAGACCCCACCGACGTATCGCCTTCAGAGTCGGGGTAGCGTAAGCCGGAAGATATCCATGTGGTGTACGGAGGTCCTTCACTTGCCCTCCTGTCTCCCATTCCTGGAAGAAAGGCCGAAACCACTCCTTGCAGGAGAGTACCCACGGAGGAGCCCTCTCTTTCCAGAGGTTTGCAATGTTGGCTTTCAAGAAGGTGTTCGTTAAGAACACCACGGGGTTTACCATAGATAAACCCCCTAGTCTCCTCGTGCGGTACGTAACCTCCCTCTTGACTAGGTTCAACCTGTTCCCCCATAACAGTTGGAAAAACAGGCTGTAGACCCTAGTGTAGTAAGCCTCTGGTAAGATACATACACTGCCCAGATAGATAAACAAGGGGAGCAGGTACGATTTGATCAGGTGTACCCTTTCCCTGAGGGTCATAGACCAACCCTTCCACTGGTTCACCCTCTGAGTGGCATCCTGGAGCTTACCATCCCAGTTTTTGGTGGGATAATCATCCTGGCCGAATGTGATGCCCAGAATTTTTGCTGACTCTTGGAGCCCTGGAAGGGTGTCAGGGAGATCAAACGTGGGATCTCCCCCTCCCAGCCAGAGACTTTCACACTTATCCCGGTTGATCTTGGACCCGGATGCCTCCGAGTAGCGGTCCACCTCTGACATCACCACATCGACCTCCTCCCGTGAGGAGACGAAAATAGTGACATCATCAGCGTACGCCACCACTCTCTGGGCGACATCCGGCTCCGCCAGAGTCATCCCGACTCCCGCCAACGGCCCACAATCTACCCTCCGGACGAAGGGATCGATTGCGAACACGTATAACAGCGGGCTCAAAGGACAACCCTGACGGACCCCGGACCCCACCTCAAAAGAGCGGCCAGACCAACCGTTCACCAGCGGGAAACTCTCTGCCCCTGCATATAAGGTGACAAGCCAATTCACAAAAGTACTCGGTAAGCCATATCTCAGGAGGACGGACCAGAGGTACTCGTGGTTCACCCGATCAAATGCTTTGGCCTGATCCAAGGACAGCATGTACCCCTTCCAGAGACCCGCACTACTCCGCTCCACTGCCTCCCTGACACTGAGGACAGCACTTAAGGTGCTTCGGCCCGGAACAGAGCAGTGCTGGGCCCCCGAAAGGAGCCGGGGTGCAAACTTCACCAACCGATTAAACAGTATCTTGGCCAGAAGCTTCCTGTCCGTATTGAGAAGAGCTATGGGCCTCCAATTCTCAATCCGGCTAGGATCTTTACCCTTTGACAGAAGAATCAGGGCTGACCTCCTCATTGACTTTGGTAGAGTGCCCGAGGAGAGACACTCATTGAATACCTCAGTCAAGAGGGGAGCTAAAGACTCCTTAAAGGTCCTGTACCACTCGGATGTTAAGCCATCCGGACCTGGTGACTTCTTGGGGGCAAGCCCCTCGATCGCCAGTCTCACTTCCTCTTCCCTGATTTCTTCTGCCAAAACATCAAGAGAGGGGTCTACCCCTGGCTCAGGAATAGTTTCAGCCAGGAAAGCCGACATCCCGTCTCGATTTAGATCCTTCCTTCCCAAGAGGTGCGAGTAGAAGGATCTGACGACCTCCAGGATCCCTGATCTGGACCGATTCAGAGATCCCGTACTATCAATCAGTCCTGAGACCACTTTACTACTCACTGACATCTTACAGTTCTTGTAAGGGTCGGGCGAGCGGTACCTCCCGTAATCCCTCTCAAAAACCAAAGATGCGTGCCTATCGTACTGACACCTCATCAGCAAGGATTTCACTCTGGAGATATCCTCCCGGCTACCTCCAGTCGAGACAAGGAGCTCGAGTTTCCTCCTCAGACCCCGATACAGGCGGTACCTATTCAGGGACCTGAGGCTCGAGAGCTGGCGGAAAAACCCCGCAACCCGCTTCTTGAATATCTCCCACCACTCTGACTTACTACTACAAAAGTCCAGTAAAGGTACCTGACTCTGAAGAAAGTCCTCAAAGGACTGTCTTATCTCCGCTTCCTCCAGGAGGGACGAATTCAGCTTCCAATAACCTTTACCCATCCGGGGGGTCTCTGAAACATTCAAGGAAAACAAAATCATACAGTGATCGGAGAATTCCACCTCAACCACGGACACTGCGGAAGAGACGGCTTCCTCCTTTAAATAAAACCTGTCTATCCTAGACCTGCAGCTACCTCGATGATAGGTGAAACCCACGTGGCCTGAGGGGCTCCGGATGTGGGCATCCTCTAGGCGAGCTTCCCTAACTATATTATTGAGGGCCACGCTATCGTAAGCCAGCGGACCATTGGAACCTCTCCTATCTTGGGACCTCGTGACATTATTGAAGTCCCCTCCAAAAATCACTTGCCGGCTAGTAAAAAGGAAGGGCTTAATCCTCATAAAGAGATCTTTGCGGCCCCACTTGGTTTGTGGGGCGTAGATGTTAATGAGCCGGAGCTCTTGCCCCTTCATGAGGACATCTAAGATCAGGCACCTCCCCATTTCTAACTCAATAACCCGTCGGCATTCAACCGGAGCGGTAAAAAGGACCGCCACCCCACTATACGGCTCAGCCGCAAGAGACCAGTGGGAGGGCCCGCGCCTCCACTCTCTTCTGGCTTTTACCAGGGAGGCTAGATCTGACAACCTGGTCTCTTGCAGATACAAAATGTCGGCTTCAACACGGCCGAGAAAATCAAAGGCTGTGAATCTAGCCGTATCCGACTTTATGCTGGCACAGTTAATGGATGCCAGCGTCAATGGGGTGAGTGCCGCCATCATGGGTGATTAAGTTAGACGGCCTCACCTTTATTTCTTCTTCCCCTTCTTCTTCGTGCCCTCATCCCCAGAAGAAGAAGAAAGGGCAGGACCACTTTTAACCCTTTTTTTGGATTCGCTCTGATCCATATGGTCCCCGTCTCCGTCCGACCCCGGTCTAGCCCTGCCCTCCGAGGAAGGTGCCTCAACAGGACAGGGCCCAGTTCCCCCCAGAGGCTCTCTCTCCCTAGGCACCCCGCCCTCACCTTCCCCCTCCAAGGAGGGGGAGGAGATGTTATCAAGGACGAGGTACCGGTTTGACAGGTCAACCAGAGGGGGGGCAGTCAGGCTTCCGCTTTGGACCCGGCCCGCAGTACGAGGGAGAGAGGGCTTGGACCTCTTCTTTCTCCCTTTCCTTTTGCCCTTGTCTTTCTTTTTGGCCTTCTCTACACTCTCCTCATCCACACTTTCATAGTGGGAGGAATCGGAAGAGTCGGCCATATTGCCTTCCTCTTCGCCCAGTCTCCTGACCTCCTCATCCAGCACGTCCTCCTCCAGGGCTTCAGTCATTTCAGGGCCAGCTTCAGGAGCAGGGGCCGGAGCTACCCCCGTCACTTGGGCACTCTCCTGCTCCCTACTCCTCCTCCGATTTTCCTCCCGCCTTAGTTTGGCGGGGCCCTTCTTCCTCACTAGCCCTGGTGCGCCCCCATCCCTGCTCGTACCCTCTCCAGCCGAGGCAACCTCACAGCTCTCCCCAGCCGGAGCGGCCGCCGCACGGGCGAAGGCGCTAGGACAACGGCTGAAAGGGTGCCCGAGGACACCACACAGATGGCAGCGGATCTGCCTACAGGATGCGGCCAGATGACCCACCCCACCACACAAAGCACAGACCTGTACAGTACAGGCTGCGCTAAAATGGGTGGGGCTACCGCACCTGTGACAGACCTTAGGCTGCCCCTGGTAGAAGACCTGGATCCTGTCACGTCCAAGGAAGGCGGCTGACGGAATGTGGGCAACCGTACTCCCTGAACGCCTGAGTTTGACGGAAAACGTCCAGGCCCCGGACCAGATCCCGTGCTCATCAATGTTTTTCTTGGGCATGTCCGTCACATCCCCATACCGACCGAGCCAGGTCATGATGTCGTAACAAGAAAGTGACTCGTTACGGGTCAAAACGGTCACCTTCTTGACCGAGTTCTGACGGGAAATTGCCTTTACGGCAAAATCCCGCCAGCCGGGCTCGTTCTTCGCCACCTCGTAGTTTGACCAGAAGAGTTCGAGACCCTCTGGCCGAACGAAGCTGACGTCAAACTCGGACGTACCGTAGGGGTGGATCAGGGCAAAGATGTCACTCGCCCTGAATTCCATCTGGAGGAGGAGCTCAACCACTTTAGCGCGAGGTGGGCATGCATCCTCACCCCTCCAAATCAGACGGACCACATTCCTGCGGTTATTGTCCTGCCCGGTTGTCGGGAGGGACCAGACCACCTCCCCATTCTGCTCTCGGAAAGCCCCCAAACCGTGCCTCTCTATCCAGAAAGACAGGTCGACCTCACCCCTTCCCTCTACCTGGATCGACCTGTCTCCCCTACGCAGAGCCTCCAGGAGGCGCTGTTGCAAGTAACCCCCGGGGATGGACGGAGACGGGGACCCCCCTGGACCCCCGGCAGCGACATTAGCATAGCTCCTAGGAGCAGTCACTGCCGGGGGGGCAGCCGGGCCAGACCCAGACCCAGACCCAGAACCACCATTCACACCACCACTCACATCATCCTTTTTTCCATCCATACCACTACTCCCACCAACATTCACTCCACTGACACTCCTCTCATCCACAACACTACTACACTCAGCATTCTCACTCATACCCTGCCTAACTGATTCTGGGCTGGCTGGGAATTGTTGTACTGCTGGCTTAACTACATTCTTTTTGTCCGGCTTGGCTGCTGCTGCTGATGATGATGGTTCTTCCTGACTGGGCAATGATCCAGGCACCGGGACACTCCCCCCCCTCACAGGGGAGTGCCCTGCAGTGCCCGCAGAACACACTGTACTCGGGGGACCGCCCCCCGAGCACACAGACACAACGCTCTCTGGCGCCCGGACACTCCCCCCCCTCACAGGAGAGTGCCCCGCGGTGCCAGTAGTGCCCACAGTACTCGGGGAACCGCCCCCCGAGCACACGGCAGCATAACTTGCCTCTGGCACTTGGACACGCCCCCTGCCACCCTGGGGCGGTCCTGCAGTGCCAGAGCTGCCCGGCATGAGCCCATCCTGCCCTTCCCTACCGACAGCTATTGCGCCCTTAGCCGTTGCTGACGCCTTACTGTACTCCCCGTGCTGGCCCCGCTCCACCACAGGAACGGGGTCTGGCAGTTTGGGGGAGCCCACAGCCTGAACCAGCTTTGCAGCTGGCCCAGACTGCTGGAAGGGGACAAATACATATTGTACCGTCTCCTTTGTCTTCCTTTTCTTGGACCTCTGCTTGACCACCACATCTTCACACTCCTCGTCCCCAAAGGTGAAATTTTGGAGGTGGGCTGGGGACTCCTGCATCACAATTGCCCTCAGCAGACCCCCAGCCTCACCCTCCACGTCATCCTCCTCACTCTCGCTTGGCGGAAGTGCCACCTGTCCAGCCTCAATGTAGCTGTCCTGGGTCTGGGTGTCACCTGGAGTAGCTACAACTCCCACACTTTCCTCCATCTTCTCCTCTTCACCACCATCCTCACTATCTTCGCCGCCACTACTCTCCCCATCATCCACCTCCACCTTACCTGGGGATTTCGTGGCGGCAAACCGATCGCTGTTGATCAGCTTCTCCTTGAAGAGACCGCTCCCCTCCACTATCTCCGCTCTCCTCGCCTCCAGCTTCACAATCTCGCCCTTCAGCGATATTATCCTCTTCTTCAGTTCTGGCTTGCTCTTTCTGGATCCGGTACTCATCAGACTCTGGGTCGCACGCAGATCCTCTCTGGCCATCCTCAGCTCCCTGCCGCGCTGCTCGTACTCCGCAAACCTTGCGGCCATGCGGGAGCAGTACGTGGAACTGGACTCGCCGGGCCCACTCTCCGACCACATCTCCACACTGCTTTTCCGTGCCTTTCTTCCACCAGTGGATCTCTGGCTGGCACCCGTAGCCTGGGTAGCAGAGCCTGCATTGCTGCAGACTCTGCCCGATCTTCTCCCGGCCGGAATAATGGCTGTCGAAGTTTTCACTCCACTTCCCGCCAGCCTGGAACGGGGAGTGGAGCCACGAGGCTCCATTGCAGGAGCTTCTTCCCCAGGAATCTATCACAAACCTGGGGAAGGCTTGTTGGAAATCTCTGCTTGCTTCTGCTCTGCTGGAAGTCTCAGGAGACACACCCGCACACACCCTGCTGGGAGCTGTAACTCTTTTATTATAAAAATGCAAAACAAATCAGATACAAAACATTAAACAAAAACAAGCTTAACCAGCTATAACAAACATAACATAAATAAAATTGCAAAAACAAATTCTGCCTAACCGGCCAGCCCAAATTTACTAAAATACACTTTTACTTTTTTCACATACCAAAAAAAACTAAATATCACACTCAAACACGCATTCCAAAAAGAACATAAAAATAGCCCAACTTGGCTTATAAAAATATATAAAACATAAAATAAGCACGACTTGGCTATAAAACAAAAGAAAAGGAACATAAAGGTAGCACAACTTGGCTGTAACTCAAAAATGACCCTTACCCAGGGGAAAAAAAAATAAATAAATAAATAAATAAAATATTTCAGCACAACTTGCTAATAAATAACACTCTGCCTCACAGCCAGAGATCCACCGGTGAAAGAAGGGCAGGGAAAAGCAGCGCGGAGACGCGGCCGGAGAGAGGGCCCAAAGAGCCCAGCCCCACGCACCGCCCCCGCACGGCCGCAAGGCCCGCGAAGCACGCCCAGCACGGCAAGGAGCCGAGGACGGCCAGAGAGGATCTGCGCGCGGCCCAGAAACCGGCGAGAGCCGGACCCAAAAAGAGCAAGCCACAACCGAAGAAAAGGACAACACCGCCGAAAAGCGAGACCGCGAAGCCGGAGGCGAGGAGAACAGAGACACCGGAGGGGAGCAGCCCCCCCAAGGAGGAAAAAATAAAATATAAAATTTTATACACAAACATGTATACATGCATATACGCAAGCATACACATACATACATATATATATATATATACATACACATGTATATACACATAAACGCACACATATACATACACATAAACACATATGACACTACTTAACTACTGGCCCGACTGCACTATACACTATATAATATAAAACAATATAAATACAAAACCCAATATATACAAAACACAATACAAAACTTACTGAAAATACACAAAAATATACTACAGAAAACAACGGAAAACACCTACACTAAAACTGTCCCCTCACCCACACCACCCCTCCTGTACATGGGTCAGAGTCCACTACCGTCCATACAGTTCACAAAGTCCAGTCCTTAACTGACCCATGTCAGGACCCCAAAACACCACAAAACCACCACCCACAAATACACCCTCCCCACCTAACACTCCTCCCAACCAACTTATATACAAACCTATACATTCTGAACCACCACCCCCTTTAGGCCCGAGTTTGGTTGCCTGTAAGCCCTTCATACCATGTCTACTAAACACAAAACAAAAAGCTAATGTGTACATGCATCAGCCCACCACCAGGGAGAAGGATGGCAGACCTGATACATAAATCATTTTATACTCTTTCCCTAACTCCCCCTACAATTCTCCCTAATTCTATCCCTACAATAAATCTGACCCTGCCCTCACCCTATCTCTACCCCTATAACACTGCCCCTAACCAAAAATAAAAGGTACTCTACCCAAAAGGTTTAGTACCTAGGGCACATGAAATGAGAAACCTCTCCACAGGAGAGATGCCCTACTGGTACCAAGACTGCCATACTCCAAAGACCTGATCTTCCCGAGGTCACCGGTGATGTTCCTACAGACCTCCACCTCGGAGAGGATTTTCTGTTGGGTCGACACTAAGCACCGTGCGTTCCACGTGTAGTACCTCACCACTAAACTGACTAAAAATAAAGTGCCCCGATCTCGGCCACCCAGGTTCCTGAATGCCCCATAAGCCCACTCCGGATAGGCAAGGCCGGCAAGTTGACTCCAGCCGATGGAAGCGCCCACCCTGTTATAGACCCCTATGTTAAAGGGACAATGAAGCAGAAAGTGGTCCATGCTTTCCAGCGTGTCCCCGCACTCTTCTCGGGGACATCCCCGGTCATCAGAGTTCCTGTACTTCAGGTTGTCCTTTACACATAGCTTCCCCTGAAAGCAGCGCCAGGCCAAGTCCCAAAACTTCTGGGGGATCCTTTTCATGTTTAAAAGATACAACCCCACCCTCAGATCCCGACCTGGGCAGTCCCTGAGCGCCAGAGGCTTCTGGAAGTGGGTCAACAGAACCCGTTTGTCAAGGAACTGCCTTGACTGGGTCCTGATCTCCCACACTCCCAGACCCCACCGACGTATCGCCTTCAGAGTCGGGGTAGCGTAAGCCGGAAGATATCCATGGGGCGTACGGAGGTCCTTCACTTGCCCTCCTGTCTCCCATTCCTGGAAGAAAGGCCGAAACCACTCCCTGCAGGAGAGTACCCACGGAGGAGCCCTCTCTGACCAGAGGTTCGAGATGTTAGCTTTCAAGAAGGTGTTCGTTAAGAACACCACAGGGTTTACCATAGATAAACCCCCTAGTCTCCTCGTGCGGTACGTAACCTCCCTCTTGACTAGGTTCAACCTGTTCCCCCATAACAGTTGGAAAAACAGGCTGTAGACCCTAGTGTAGTAAGCCTCTGGTAAGATACATACACTGCCTAGATAGATAAACAAGGGGAGCAGGTACGATTTGGTCAGGTGTACCCTTTCCCTGAGGGTCATAGACCAACCCTTCCACTGGTTCACCCTCTGAGTGGCATCCTGGAGCTTACCGTCCCAGTTTTTGGTGGGATAATCATCCTGGCCGAATGTGATGCCCAGAATTTTTGCTGAATCTTGGAGCCCTGGAAGGGTGTCCGGGAGATCAAACGTGGGATCTCCCCCTCCCAGCCAGAGACTTTCACACTTATCCCGGTTGATCTTGGACCCGGATGCCTCCGAGTAGCGGTCCACCTCTGACATCACCACATCGACCTCCTCCCGTGAGGAGACGAAAATAGTGACATCATCAGCGTACGCCACCACTCTCTGGGCGACATCCGGCTCCGCCAGAGTCATCCCGACTCCCGCCAACGGCCCACAATCTACCCTCCGGACGAAGGGATCGATTGCGAACACGTATAACAGCGGGCTCAAAGGACAACCCTGACGGACTCCGGACCCCACCTCAAAAGAGCGGCCAGACCAACCGTTCACCAGCGGGAAACTCTCTGCCCCTGCATATAAGGTGACAAGCCAATTCACAAAAGTACTCGGTAAGCCATATCTCAGGAGGACGGACCAGAGGTACTCGTGGTTCACCCGATCAAATGCTTTGGCCTGATCCAAGGACAGCATGTACCCCTTCCAGAGACCCGCACTACTCCGCTCCACTGCCTCCCTGACACTGAGGACCGCACTTAAGGTGCTTCGGCCCGGAACAGAGCAGTGCTGGGCCCCCGAAAGGAGCCGGGGTGCAAACTTCACCAACCGATTAAACAGTATCTTGGCCAGAAGCTTCCTGTCCGTATTGAGAAGAGCTATGGGCCTCCAATTCTCAATCCGGCTAGGATCTTTACCCTTTGACAGAAGAATCAGGGCTGACCTCCTCATTGACTTTGGTAGAGTGCCCGAGGAGAGACACTCATTGAATACCTCAGTCAAGAGGGGAGCTAAAGACTCCTTAAAGGTCCTGTACCACTCGGATGTTAAGCCATCCGGGCCTGGCGACTTCTTGGGGGCGAGCCCCTCGATCGCCAGTCTCACTTCCTCTTCCCTGATTTCTTCTGCCAAAACATCAAGAGAGGGGTCTACCCCTGGCTCAGGAATAGTTTCAGCCAGGAAAGCCGACATCCCGTCTCGATTTAGATCCTTCCTTCCCAAGAGGTGCGAGTAGAAGGATCTGACGACCTCCAGGATCCCTGATCTGGACCGATTCAGAGATCCCGTACTATCAATCAGTCCTGAGACCACTTTACTACTCACTGACATCTTACAGTTCTTGTAAGGGTCGGGCGAGCGGTACCTCCCGTAATCCCTCTCAAAAACCAAAGATGCGTGCCTATCGTACTGACACCCCATCAGCAAGGATTTCACTCTGGAGATATCCTCCCGGCTACCTCCAGTCGAGACAAGGAGCTCGAGTTTCCTCCTCAGACCCCGATACAGGCGGTACCTATTCAGGGACCTGAGGCTCGAGAGCTGGCGGAAGAACCCCGCAACCCGCTTCTTGAATATCTCCCACCACTCTGACTTACTACTACAAAAGTCCAGTAAAGGTACCTGACTCTGAAGAAAGTCCTCAAAGGACTGTCTTAATTCCGCTTCCTCCAGGAGGGACGAATTCAGCTTCCAATAACCTTTACCCATCCGGGGGGTCTCTGAAACATTCAAGGAAAACAAAATCATACAGTGATCGGAGAATTCCACCTCAACCACGGACACTGCGGAAGAGACGGCTTCCTCCTTTAAATAAAACCTGTCTATCCTAGACCTGCAGCTACCTCGATGATAGGTGAAACCCACGTGGCCTGAGGGGCTCCGGATGTGGGCGTCCTCTAGGCGAGCTTCCCTAACTATATTATTGAGGGCCACGCTATCGTAAGCCAGCGGACCATTGGAACCTCTCCTATCTTGGGACCTCGTGACATTATTGAAGTCCCCTCCAAAAATCACTTGCCGGCTAGTAAAAAGGAAGGGCTTAATCCTCATAAAGAGATCTTTGCGGCCCCACTTGGTTTGTGGGGCGTAGATGTTAATGAGCCGGAGCTCTTGTCCCTTCATGAGGACATCTAAGATCAGGCACCTCCCCATTTCTAACTCAATAACCCGTCGGCATTCAACCGGAGCGGTAAAAAGGACCGCCACCCCACTATACGGCTCAGCCGCAAGAGACCAGTGGGAGGGACCGCGCCTCCACTCTCTTCTGGCTTTTACCAGGGAGGCTAGATCTGACAACCTGGTCTCTTGCAGATACAAAATGTCGGCTTCAACACGGCCGAGAAAATCAAAGGCTGCGAATCTAGCCGTATCAGACTTTATGCTGGCACAGTTAATGGATGCCAGCGTCAGTGGGGTGAGTGCCGCCATCATGGGTGATTAAGTTAGACGGCCTCACCTTTATTTCTTCTTCCCCTTCTTCTTCGTGCCCTCATCCCCAGAAGAAGAAGAAAGGGCAGGACCGCTTTTACCCCTTTTTTTGGACTCACTCTGGTCCATATGGTCCCCGTCTCCGTCCGACCCCGGTCTAGCCCTGCCCTCTGAGGAAGGTGCCTCAACAGGACAGGGCCCAGTTCCCCCCAGAGGCTCTCTCTCCCTAGGCACCTCGCCCTCACCTTCCCCCTCCAAGGAGGGGGAGGAGATGTTATCAAGGACGAGGTACCGGTTTGACAGGTCAACCAGAGGGGGGGCAGTCAGGCTTCCGCTTTGGACCCGGCCCGCAGTACGAGGGAGAGAGGGCTTGGACCTCTTCTTTCTCCCTTTCCTTTTGCCCTTGTCTTTCTTTTTGGCCTTCTCTACACTCTCCTCATCCACACTTTCATAGTGGGAGGAATCGGAAGAGTCGGCCATATTGCCTTCCTCTTCGCCCAGTCTCCTGACCTCCTCATCCAGCACGTCCTCCTCCAGGGCTTCAGTCATTTCAGGGCCAGCTTCAGGAGCAGGGGCCGGAGCTACCCCCGTCACTTGGGCACTCTCCTGCTCCCTACTCCTCCTCCGATTTTCCTCCCGCCTTAGTTTGGCGGGGCCCTTCTTCCTCACTAGCCCTGGTGCGCCCCCATCCCTGCTCGTACCCTCTCCAGCCGAGGCAACTTCACAGCTCTCCCCAGCCGGAGCGGCCGCCGCACGGGCGAAGGCGCTAGGACAACGGCTGAAAGGGTGCCCGAGGACACCACACAGATGGCAGCGGATCTGCCTACAGGATGCGGCCAGATGACCCACCCCACCACACAAAGCACAGACCTGTACAGTACAGGCTGCGCTAAAATGGGTGGGGCTACCGCACCTGTGACAGACCTTAGGCTGCCCCTGGTAGAAGACCTGGATCCTGTCACGTCCAAGGAAGGCGGCTGACGGAATGTGGGCAACCGTACTCCCTGAACGCCTGAGTTTGACGGAAAACGTCCAGGCCCCGGACCAGATCCCGTGCTCATCAATGTTTTTCTTGGGCATGTCCGTCACATCCCCATACCGACCGAGCCAGGTCATGATGTCGTAACAAGAAAGTGACTCGTTACGGGTCAAAACGGTCACCTTCTTGACCGAGTTCTGACGGGAAATTGCCTTTACGGCAAAATCCCGCCAGCCGGGCTCGTTCTTCGCCACCTCGTAGTTTGACCAGAAGAGTTCGAGACCCTCTGGCCGAACGAAACTGACGTCAAACTCGGACGTACCGTAGGGGTGGATCAGGGCAAAGATGTCACTCGCCCTGAATTCCATCTGGAGGAGGAGCTCAACCACTTTAGCGCGAGGTGGGCACGCATCCTCACCCCTCCAAATCAGACGGACCACATTCCTGCGGTTATTGTCCTGCCCGGTTGTCGGGAGGGACCAGACCACCTCCCCATTCTGCTCTCGGAAAGCCCCCAAACCGTGCCTCTCTATCCAGAAAGACAGGTCGACCTCACCCCTTCCCTCTACCTGGATCGACCTGTCTCCCCTACGCAGAGCCTCCAGGAGGCGCTGTTGCAAGTAACCCCCGGGGACGGACGGAGACGGGGACCCCCCTGGACCCCCGGCAGCGACATTAGCATAGCTCCTAGGAGCAGTCACTGCCGGGGGGGCAGCCGGGCCAGACCCAGACCCAGACCCAGAACCACCATTCACACCACCACTCACATCATCCTTTTTTCCATCCATACCACTACTCCCACCAACATTCACTCCACTGACACTCCTCTCATCCACAACACTACTACACTCAGCATTCTCACTCATACCCTGCCTGACTGATTCTGGGCTGGCTGGGAATTGTAGTACCGCTGGCTTAACTACAGTCTTTTTTTCTGGCTTGACTGCTGCTGACGATGGCTCCTCCTTCTGAATGGACACCGATCCCGGCACCGGGACACTCCCCCCCCTCACAGGGGAGTGCCCCGCAGTGCCCACAGAACAAACTGTACTCGGGGGACCGCCCCCCGAGCACACGGACTCAACGCTCTCTGGCGCCCGGACACTCCCCCCCCTCACAGGGGAGTGCCCCGCGGCGCCAGTAGTGCCCACAGTACTCGGGGAACCGCCCCCCGAGCACACGGCAGCGTAACTCTCCTCTGGCACTTGGACACGCCCCCTGCCACCCTGGGGCGGTCCTGCAGTGCCAGAGCTGCCCGGCATGAGCCCATCCTGCCCTTCCCTACCGACAGGATGGGTGGGCTTCACAACTATTGCGCCCTTAGCCGTTGCTGACGCCTTACTGTACTCCCCGTGCTGGCCCCGCTCCACCTCAGGAACGGGGTCTGGCAGTTTGGGGGAGCCCGCAGCCTGAACCAGCTTTGCAGCTGGCCCAGACTGCTGGAAGGGGACAAATACATATTGTACCGTCTCCTTTGTCTTCCTTTTCTTGGACCTCTGCTTTACCACCACATCTTCACACTCCTCGTCCCCAAAGGTGAAATTCTGGAGGTGGGCTGGGGACTCCTGCATCACAATTGCCCTCAGCAGACCCCCAGCCTCACCCTCCACGTCATCCTCCTCACTCTCGCTTGGCGGAAGTGCCACCTGTCCAGCCTCAATGTAGCTGTCCTGGGTCTGGGTGTCACCTGGAGTAGCTACAACTCCCACACTTTCCTCCATCTTCTCCTCTTCACCACCATCCTCACTATCTTCACCGCCACTACTCTCCCCATCATCCACCTCCACCTTACCTGGGGATTTCGTGGCGGCAAACCGATCGCTGTTGATCAGCTTCTCCTTGAAGAGACCGCTCCCCTCCAGTATCTCCGTTCTCCTCGCCTCCAGCTTCACAATCTCGCCCTTCAGCGATGTTATCCTCTTCTTCAGTTCTGGCTTGCTCTTTCTGGATCCTGTACTCATCAGACTCTGGGTCGCACGCAGATCCTCTCTGGCCATCCTCAGCTCCTTGCCGCGCTGCTCGTACTCCGCAAACCTTGCGGCCATGCGGGAGCAGTACGTGGAACTGGACTCGCCGGGCCCACTCTCCGACCACATCTCCACACTGCTTTTCCGTGCCTTTCTTCCACCAGTGGATCTCTGGCTGGCACCCGTAGCCTGGGTAGCAGAGCCTGCATTGCTGCAGACTCTGCCCGATCTTCTCCCGGCCGGAACAATGGCTGTCGAAGTTTTCACTCCACTTCCCGCCAGCCTGGAACGGGGAGTGGAGCCACGAGGCTCCATTGCAGGAGCTTCTTCCCCAGGAATCTGCCACAAACCTGGGGAAAGCTTGTTGGAAAACTCTGCTTGGCTCTGCTCTGCTGGAAGTCTCAGGAGACACACCCGCACACACCCTGCTGGGAGCTGTAACTCTTTTTATTATAAAAATGCAAAACAAAACTGATACAAAACATTAAACAAAAACAAGCTTAATCAGCTATAACAAACATAACATAAATAAAATTGCAAAAACAAATTCTGCCTAACCGGCCAGCCCAAATTTACTAAAATACACTTTTACTTTTCCCCCATACCAAAATAACACACACAAACACGCATTCAAAAAGCATTAAAAAAAAAAAAAAAAAAAAGAGCCCAACTTGGCTTATAAAAATAAAAAAAATAAAAAATATATATATATATAAACATAAAATTCAGCACAACTTGGCTATAGAAACAAACCAAATGAAAAGGAACATAAAAGTAGCACAACTTGGCTATAACATAAAAATTACCCTTACCACGGGGGGGAAGAAAAGAAAAAAAAAAAAAAAAAAAAAAAATTTAATATATAAATAAATTGCTCAGCACAACTTGCGCAAAAAACTACGCTCTGCCTCCCAGCCAGAGATCCACCGGTGAAAGAAGGGCAAGGAAAAGCAGCACGGAGACGCGGCCGGAGAGAGGGCCCAAAGAGCCCAGTCCCACGCACTGCCCCCGCACAGCCGCAAGGCCCACAAAGCACGCCCAGCACGGCACGGAGCCGAGGACGGCCAGAGAGGATCCGCGCGCAACCCAGAAACCGGCGAGCGCCGGACCCAAAAAGAGCAAGCCAGAACTGAAGAAAAGGACAACACCGCCGAAAAGAGAAACCGCGACGCCAGAGGCGAGGAGAGCAGAGACACCGGAGGGGAGCAGCTCCCCGAAGGAGGAAAAAAAAAAAAAAAATACACAAACATGTGAACATGCATATACACAATCAAACACACACACATAGATATATATATATATATATACATATACATATACATACACATGACACCGCTTTTTTTCCCTTTTTACTGGCCCGACTGCCACTATATAATATAAAACAATATAAATACAAAACACAATATATACAAAATCACAGAAAATGTACAAAAATATAGTAAATACACTACAAAAAAAAAATAATAAAACAGAAAAACACCTACACTAAAACTGTCCCCTCACCCACACCACCCCTCCTGTACGTGGGTCAGAGTCCATACCGTCCATACAGTTCTCAAAGTCCAGTCCTTAACTGACCCATGTCAGGTCCCCAAAACACCATAAAACCACCACCCACAAATACACCCTCCCCACCTAACACTCCTCCCAACCAACTTATATACAAACTTATACACTCTTAACCACAACCCCTTTTAGGCCCAAGTTTGGTTGCCTGTAAGCCCTTCATACCATGTCCACTAAAAACAAAACAAAAAGCTAATGTGTACATGCATCAGCCCACCACCAGGGAGAAGGATGGCAGACCTGATACATAAATCATTTTATACTCTTTCCCTAACTCCCCCTACAATTCTCCCTAATTCTATCCCTACAATAAATCTGACCCTGCCCTCACCCTATCTCTACCCCTATAACACTGCCCCTAACCAAAAATAAAAGGTACTCTACCCAAAAGGTTTAGTACCTAGGGCACATGAAATGAGAAACCTCTCCACAGGAGAGATGCCCTACTGGTACCAAGACTGCCATACTCCAAAGACCTGATCTTCCCGAGGTCACCGGTGATGTTCCTACAGACCTCCACCTCGGAGAGGATTTTCTGTTGGGTCGACACTAAGCACCGTGCGTTCCACGTGTAGTACCTAACCACTAAACTGACTAAAAATAAAGTGCCCCGATCTCGGCCACCCAGGTTCCTGAATGCCCCATAAGCCCACTCCGGATAGGCAAGGCCGGCAAGTTGATTCCAGCCGATGGAAGCGCCCACCCTGTTATAGACCCCTATGTTAAAGGGACAATGAAGCAGAAAGTGGTCCATGCTTTCCAGCGTGTCCCCGCACTCTTCTCGGGGACATCCCCGGTCATCAGAGTTCCTGTACTTCAGGTTGTCCTTTACACATAGCTTCCCCTGAAAGCAGCGCCAGGCCAAGTCCCAAAACTTCTGGGGGATCCTTTTCATGTTTAAAAGATACAACCCCACCCTCAGATCCCGACCTGGGCAGTCCCTGAGCGCCAGAGGCTTCTGGAAGTGGGTCAACAGAACCCGTTTGTCAAGGAACTGCCTTGACTGGGTCCTGATCTCCCACACTCCCAGACCCCACCGACGTATCGCCTTCAGAGTCGGGGTAGCGTAAGCCGGAAGATATCCATGGGGCGTACGGAGGTCCTTCACTTGCCCTCCTGTCTCCCATTCCTGGAAGAAAGGCCGAAACCACTCCCTGCAGGAGAGTACCCACGGAGGAGCCCTCTCTGACCAGAGGTTCGAGATGTTAGCTTTCAAGAAGGTGTTCGTTAAGAACACCACAGGGTTTACCATAGATAAACCCCCTAGTCTCCTCGTGCGGTACGTAACTTCCCTCTTGACTAGGTTCAACCTGTTCCCCCATAACAGTTGGAAAAACAGGCTGTAGACCCTAGTGTAGTAAGCCTCTGGTAAGATACATACACTGCCCAGATAGATAAACAAGGGGAGCAGGTACGATTTGGTCAGGTGTACCCTTTCCCTGAGGGTCATAGACCAACCCTTCCACTGGTTCACCCTCTGAGTGGCATCCTGGAGCTTACCGTCCCAGTTTTTGGTGGGATAATCATCCTGGCCGAATGTGATGCCCAGAATTTTTGCTGACTCTTGGAGCTCTGGAAGGGTGTCCGGGAGATCAAACGTGGGATCTCCCCCTCCCAGCCAGAGACTTTCACACTTATCCCGGTTGATCTTGGACCCGGATGCCTCCGAGTAGCGGTCCACCTCTGACATCACCACATCGACCTCCTCCCGTGAGGAGACGAAAATAGTGACATCATCAGCGTACGCCACCACTCTCTGGGCGACATCCGGCTCCGCCAGAGTCATCCCGACTCCCGCCAACGGCCCACAATCTACCCTCCGGACGAAGGGATCGATTGCGAACACGTATAACAGCGGGCTCAAAGGACAACCCTGACGGACCCCGGACCCCACCTCAAAAGAGCGGCCAGACCAACCGTTCACCAGCGGGAAACTCTCTGCCCCTGCATATAAGGTGAAAAGCCAATTCACAAAAGTACTCGGTAAGCCATATCTCAGGAGGACGGACCAGAGGTACTCGTGGTTCACCCGATCAAATGCTTTGGCCTGATCCAAGGACAGCATGTACCCCTTCCAGAGACCCGCACTACTCCGCTCCACTGCCTCCCTGACACTGAGAACAGCACTTAAGGTGCTTCGGCCCGGAACAGAGCAGTGCTGGGCCCCCGAAAGGAGCCGGGGTGCAAATTTCACCAACCGATTAAACAGTATCTTGGCCAGAAGCTTCCTGTCCGTATTGAGAAGAGCTATGGGCCTCCAATTCTCAATCCGGCTAGGATCTTTACCCTTTGACAGAAGAATCAGGGCTGACCTCCTCATTGACTTTGGTAGAGTGCCCGAGGAGAGACACTCATTGAATACCTCAGTCAAGAGGGGAGCTAAAGACTCCTTAAAGGTCCTGTACCACTCGGATGTTAAGCCATCCGGACCTGGCGACTTCTTGGGGGCGAGCCCCTCGATCGCCAGTCTCACTTCCTCTTCCCTGATTTCTTCTGCCAAAACATCAAGAGAGGGGTCTACCCCTGGCTCAGGAATAGTTTCAGCCAGGAAAGCCGACATCCCGTCTCGATCTAGATCCTTCCTTCCCAAGAGGTGCGAGTAGAAGGATCTGACTACCTCCAGGATCCCTGATCTGGACCGATTCAGAGATCCCGTACTATCAATCAGTCCTGAGACCACTTTACTACTCACTGACATCTTACAATTCTTGTAAGGGTCGGGCGAGCGGTACCTCCCGTAATCCCTCTCAAAAACCAAAGATGCGTGCCTATCGTACTGACACCCCATCAGCAAGGATTTCACTCTGGAGATATCCTCCCGGCTACCTCCAGTCGAGACAAGGAGCTCGAGTTTCCTCCTCAGACCCTGATACAGGCGGTACCTATTCAGGGACCTGAGGCTCGAGAGCTGGCGGAAGAACCCCGCAACCCGCTTCTTGAATATCTCCCACCACTCTGACTTACTACTACAAAAGTCCAGTAAAGGTACCTGACTCTGAAGAAAATCCTCAAAGGACTGTCTTATCTCCGCTTCCTCCAGGAGGGACGAATTCAGCTTCCAATAACCTTTACCCATCCGGGGGGTCTCTGAAACATTCAAGGAAAACAAAATCATACAGTGATCGGAGAATTCCACCTCAACCACGGACACTGCGGAAGAGACGGCTTCCTCCTTTAAATAAAACCTGTCTATCCTAGACCTGCAGCTACCTCGATGATAGGTGAAACCCACGTGGCCTGAGGGGCTCCGGATGTGGGCGTCCTCTAGGCGAGCTTCCCTAACTATATTATTGAGGGCCACGCTATCGTAAGCCAGCGGACCATTGGAACCTCTCCTATCTTGGGACCTCGTGACATTATTGAAGTCCCCTCCAAAAATCACTTGCCGGCTAGTAAAAAGGAAGGGCTTAATCCTCATAAAGAGATCTTTGCGGCCCCACTTGGTTTGTGGGGCGTAGATGTTAATGAGCCGGAGCTCTTGCCCCTTCATGAGGACATCTAAGATCAGGCACCTCCCCATTTCTAACTCAATAACCCGTCGGCATTCAACCGGAGCGGTAAAAAGGACCGCCACCCCACTATACGGCTCAGCCGCAAGAGACCAGTGGGAGGGCCCGCGCCTCCACTCTCTTCTGGCTTTTACCAGGGAGGCTAGATCTGACAACCTGGTCTCTTGCAGATACAAAATGTCGGCTTCAACACGGCCGAGAAAATCAAAGGCTGCGAATCTAGCCGTATCCGACTTTATGCTGGCACAGTTAATGGATGCCAGCGTCAATGGGGTGAGTGCCGCCATCATGGGTGATTAAGTTAGACGGCCTCACCTTTATTTCTTCTTCCCCTTCTTCTTCGTGCCCTCATCCCCAGAAGAAGAAGAAAGGGCAGGACCACTTTTAACCCTTTTTTTGGATTCGCTCTGATCCATATGGTCCCCGTCTCCGTCCGACCCCGGTCTAGCCCTGCCCTCCGAGGAAGGTGCCTCAACAGGACAGGGCCCAGTTCCCCCCAGAGGCTCTCTCTCCCTAGGCACCCCGCCCTCACCTTCCCCCTCCAAGGAGGGGGAGGAGATGTTATCAAGGACGAGGTACCGGTTTGACAGGTCAACCAGAGGGGGGGCAGTCAGGCTTCCGCTTTGGACCCGGCCCGCAGTACGAGGGAGAGAGGGCTTGGACCTCTTCTTTCTCCCTTTCCTTTTGCCCTTGTCTTTCTTTTTGGCCTTCTCTACACTCTCCTCATCCACACTTTCATAGTGGGAGGAATCGGAAGAGTCGGCCATATTGCCTTCCTCTTCGCCCAGTCTCCTGACCTCCTCATCCAGCACGTCCTCCTCCAGGGCTTCAGTCATTTCAGGGCCAGCTTCAGGAGCAGGGGCTGGAGCTACCTCCGTCACTTGGGCACTCTCCTGCTCCCTACTCCTCCTCCGATTTTCCTCCCGCCTTAGTTTGGCGGGGCCCTTCTTCCTCACTAGCCCTGGTGCGCCCCCATCCCTGCTCGTACCCTCTCCAGCCGAGGCAACCTCACAGCTCTCCCCAGCCGGAGCGGCCGCCGCACGGGCGAAGGCGCTAGGACAACGGCTGAAAGGGTGCCCGAGGACACCACACAGATGGCAGCGGATCTGCCTACAGGATGCGGCCAGATGACCCACCCCACCACACAAAGCACAGACCTGTACAGTACAGGCTGCGCTAAAATGGGTGGGGCTACCGCACCTGTGACAGACCTTAGGCTGCCCCTGGTAGAAGACCTGGATCCTGTCACGTCCAAGGAAGGCGGCTGACGGAATGTGGGCAACCGTACTCCCTGAACGCCTGAGTTTGACGGAAAACGTCCAGGCCCCGGACCAGATCCCGTGCTCATCAATGTTTTTCTTGGGCATGTCCGTCACATCCCCATACCGACCGAGCCAGGTCATGATGTCGTAACAAGAAAGTGACTCGTTACGGGTCAAAACGGTCACCTTCTTGACCGAGTTCTGACGGGAAATTGCCTTTACGGCAAAATCCCGCCAGCCGGGCTCGTTCTTCGCCACCTCGTAGTTTGACCAGAAGAGTTCGAGACCCTCTGGCCGAACGAAGCTGACGTCAAACTCGGACGTACCGTAGGGGTGGATCAGGGCAAAGATGTCACTCGCCCTGAATTCCATCTGGAGGAGGAGCTCAACCACTTTAGCGCGAGGTGGGCATGCATCCTCACCCCTCCAAATCAGACGGACCACATTCCTGCGGTTATTGTCCTGCCCGGTTGTCGGGAGGGACCAGACCACCTCCCCATTCTGCTCTCGGAAAGCCCCCAAACCGTGCCTCTCTATCCAGAAAGACAGGTCGACCTCACCCCTTCCCTCTACCTGGATCGACCTGTCTCCCCTACGCAGAGCCTCCAGGAGGCGCTGTTGCAAGTAACCCCCGGGGATGGACGGAGACGGGGACCCCCCTGGACCCCCGGCAGCGACATTAGCATAGCTCCTAGGAGCAGTCACTGCCGGGGGGGCAGCCGGGCCAGACCCAGACCCAGAACCACCATTCACACCACCACTCACATCATCCTTTTTTCCATCCATACCACTACTCCCACCAACATTCACTCCACTGACACTCCTCTCATCCACAACACTACTACACTCAGCATTCTCACTCATACCCTGCCTGACTGATTCTGGGCTGGCTGGGAATTGTAGTACCGCTGGCTTAACTACAGACTTTTTTTCTGGCTTGACTGCTGCTGACGATGGCTCCTCCTTCTGAATGGACACCGATCCCGGCACCGGGACACTCCCCCCCCTCACAGGGGAGTGCCCCGCAGTGCCCACAGAACAAACTGTACTCGGGGGACCGCCCCCCGAGCACACGGACTCAACGCTCTCTGGCGCCCGGACACTCCCCCCCCTCACAGGGGAGTGCCCCGCGGCGCCAGTAGTGCCCACAGTACTCGGGGAACCGCCCCCCGAGCACACGGCAGCGTAACTCTCCTCTGGCACTTGGACACGCCCCCTGCCACCCTGGGGCGGTTCTGCAGTGCCAGAGCTGCCCGGCATGAGCCCATCCTGCCCTTCCCTACCGACAGGATGGGTGGGCTTCACAACTATTGCGCCCTTAGCCGTTGCTGACGCCTTACTGTACTCCCCGTGCTGGCCCCGCTCCACCTCAGGAACGGGGTCTGGCAGTTTGGGGGAGCCCGCAGCCTGAACCAGCTTTGCAGCTGGCCCAGACTGCTGGAAGGGGACAAATACATATTGTACCGTCTCCTTTGTCTTCCTTTTCTTGGACCTCTGCTTTACCACCACATCTTCACACTCCTCGTCCCCAAAGGTGAAATTCTGGAGGTGGGCTGGGGACTCCTGCATCACAATTGCCCTCAGCAGACCCCCAGCCTCACCCTCCACGTCATCCTCCTCACTCTCGCTTGGCGGAAGTGCCACCTGTCCAGCCTCAATGTAGCTGTCCTGGGTCTGGGTGTCACCTGGAGTAGCTACAACTCCCACACTTTCCTCCATCTTCTCCTCTTCACCACCATCCTCACTATCTTCACCGCCACTACTCTCCCCATCATCCACCTCCACCTTACCTGGGGATTTCGTGGCGGCAAACCGATCGCTGTTGATCAGCTTCTCCTTGAAGAGACCGCTCCCCTCCAGTATCTCCGCTCTCCTCGCCTCCAGCTTCACAATCTCGCCCTTCAGCGATGTTATCCTCTTCTTCAGTTCTGGCTTGCTCTTTCTGGATCCTGTACTCATCAGACTCTGGGTCGCACGCAGATCCTCTCTGGCCATCCTCAGCTCCTTGCCGCGCTGCTCGTACTCCGCAAACCTTGCGGCCATGCGGGAGCAGTACGTGGAACTGGACTCGCCGGGCCCACTCTCCGACCACATCTCCACACTGCTTTTCCGTGCCTTTCTTCCACCAGTGGATCTCTGGCTGGCACCCGTAGCCTGGGTAGCAGAGCCTGCATTGCTGCAGACTCTGCCCGATCTTCTCCCGGCCGGAACAATGGCTGTCGAAGTTTTCACTCCACTTCCCGCCAGCCTGGAACGGGGAGTGGAGCCACGAGGCTCCATTGCAGGAGCTTCTTCCCCAGGAATCTGCCACAAACCTGGGGAAAGCTTGTTGGAAAACTCTGCTTGGCTCTGCTCTGCTGGAAGTCTCAGGAGACACACCCGCACACACCCTGCTGGGAGCTGTAACTCTTTTATTATAAAAATGCAAAACAAATCAGATACAAAACATTAAACAAAAACAAGCTTAACCAGCTATAACAAACATAACATAAATAAAATTGCAAAAACAAATTCTGCCTAACCGGCCAGCCCAAATTTACTAAAATACACTTTTACTTTTTTCACATACCAAAAAACTAAATATCACACTCAAACACGCATTCCAAAAAGAACATAAAAATAGCCCAACTTGGCTTATAAAAATATATAAACATAAAATAAGCACGACTTGGCTATAAAACAAAAGAAAAGGAACATAAAGGTAGCACAACTTGGCTGTAACTCAAAAATGACCCTTACCCAGGGGGAAAAAAAAAAAAAAAAAAAAAAAAAAAAAAAAAAAAAATATTTCAGCACAACTTGCTAATAAATAACACTCTGCCTCACAGCCAGAGATCCACCGGTGAAAGAAGGGCAGGGAAAAGCAGCGCGGAGACGCGGCCGGAGAGAGGGCCCAAAGAGCCCAGCCCCACGCACCGCCCCCGCACGGCCGCAAGGCCCGCGAAGCACGCCCAGCACGGCAAGGAGCCGAGGACGGCCAGAGAGGATCTGCGCGCGGCCCAGAAACCGGCGAGAGCCGGACCCAAAAAGAGCAAGCCACAACCGAAGAAAAGGACAACACCGCCGAAAAGCGAGACCGCGAAGCCGGAGGCGAGGAGAACAGAGACACCGGAGGGGAGCAGCCCCCCCAAGGAGGAAAAAATAAAATATAAAATTTTATACACAAACATGTATACATGCATATACGCAAGCATACACATACATACATATATATATATATATATATACATACACATGTATATACACATAAACGCACACATATACATACACATAAACACATATGACACTACTTAACTACTGGCCCGACTGCACTATACACTATATAATATAAAACAATATAAATACAAAACCCAATATATACAAAACACAATACAAAACTTACTGAAAATACACAAAAATATACTACAGAAAACAACGGAAAACACCTACACTAAAACTGTCCCCTCACCCACACCACCCCTCCTGTACATGGGTCAGAGTCCACTACCGTCCATACAGTTCACAAAGTCCAGTCCTTAACTGACCCATGTCAGGACCCCAAAACACCACAAAACCACCACCCACAAATACACCCTCCCCACCTAACACTCCTCCCAACCAACTTATATACAAACTTATACATTCTGAACCACCACCCCCTTTAGGCCCAAGTTTGGTTGCCTGTAAGCCCTTCATACCATGTCTACTAAACACAAAACAAAAAGCTAATGTGTACATGCATCAGCCCACCACCAGGGAGAAGGATGGCAGACCTGATACATAAATCATTTTATACTCTTTCCCTAACTCCCCCTACAATTCTCCCTAATTCTATCCCTACAATAAATCTGACCCTGCCCTCACCCTATCTCTACCCCTATAACACTGCCCCTAACCAAAAATAAAAGGTACTCTACCCAAAGGGTTTAGTACCTAGGGCACATGAAATGAGAAACCTCTCCACAGGAGAGATGCCCTACTGGTACCAAGACTGCCATACTCCAAAGACCTGATCTTCCCGAGGTCACCGGTGATGTTCCTACAGACCTCCACCTCGGAGAGGATTTTCTGTTGGGTCGACACTAAGCACCGTGCGTTCCACGTGTAGTACCTCACCACTAAACTGACTAAAAATAAAGTGCCCCGATCTCGGCCACCCAGGTTCCTGAATGCCCCATAAGCCCACTCCGGATAGGCAAGGCCGGCAAGTTGACTCCAGCCGATGGAAGCGCCCACCCTGTTATAGACCCCTATGTTAAAGGGACAATGAAGCAGAAAGTGGTCCATGCTTTCCAGCGTGTCCCCGCACTCTTCTCGGGGACATCCCCGGT
Organism: Hyla sarda; assembly: GCF_029499605.1. Taxonomy (NCBI): domain Eukaryota; kingdom Metazoa; phylum Chordata; class Amphibia; order Anura; family Hylidae; genus Hyla; species Hyla sarda. Next base: position 152,723,182 of record NC_079197.1, read on the forward strand.
CATCAGAGTTCCTGTACTTCAGGTTGTCCTTTACACATAGCTTCCCCTGAAAGCAGCGCCAGGCCAAGTCCCAAAACTTCTGGGGGATCCTTTTCATGTTTAAAAGATACAACCCCACCCTCAGATCCCGACCTGGGCAGTCCCTGAGCGCCAGAGGCTTCTGGAAGTGGGTCAACAGAACCCGTTTGTCAAGGAACTGCCTTGACTGGGTCCTGATCTCCCACACTCCCAGACCCCACCGACGTATCGCCTTCAGAGTCGGGGTAGCGTAAGCCGGAAGATATCCATGGGGCGTACGGAGGTCCTTCACTTGCCCTCCTGTCTCCCATTCCTGGAAGAAAGGCCGAAACCACTCCCTGCAGGAGAGTACCCACGGAGGAGCCCTCTCTGACCAGAGGTTCGAGATGTTAGCTTTCAAGAAGGTGTTCGTTAAGAACACCACAGGGTTTACCATAGATAAACCCCCTAGTCTCCTCGTGCGGTACGTAACCTCCCTCTTGACTAGGTTCAACCTGTTCCCCCATAACAGTTGGAAAAACAGGCTGTAGACCCTAGTGTAGTAAGCCTCTGGTAAGATACATACACTGCCCAGATAGATAAACAAGGGGAGCAGGTACGATTTGGTCAGGTGTACCCTTTCCCTGAGGGTCATAGACCAACCCTTCCACTGGTTCACCCTCTGAGTGGCATCCTGGAGCTTACCGTCCCAGTTTTTGGTGGGATAATCATCCTGGCCGAATGTGATGCCCAGAATTTTTGCTGAATCTTGGAGCCCTGGAAGGGTGTCCGGGAGATCAAACGTGGGATCTCCCCCTCCCAGCCAGAGACTTTCACACTTATCCCGGTTGATCTTGGACCCGGATGCCTCCGAGTAGCGGTCCACCTCTGACATCACCACATCGACCTCCTCCCGTGAGGAGACGAAAATAGTGACATCATCAGCGTACGCCACCACTCTCTGGGCGACATCCGGCTCCGCCAGAGTCATCCCGACTCCCGCCAACGGCCCACAATCTACCCTCCGGACGAAGGGATCGATTGCGAACACGTATAACAGCGGGCTCAAAGGACAACCCTGACGGACTCCGGACCCCACCTCAAAAGAGCGGCCAGACCAACCGTTCACCAGCGGGAAACTCTCTGCCCCTGCATATAAGGTGACAAGCCAATTCACAAAAGTACTCGGTAAGCCATATCTCAGGAGGACGGACCAGAGGTACTCGTGGTTCACCCGATCAAATGCTTTGGCCTGATCCAAGGACAGCATGTACCCCTTCCAGAGACCCGCACTACTCCGCTCCACTGCCTCCCTGACACTGAGGACCGCACTTAAGGTGCTTCGGCCCGGAACAGAGCAGTGCTGGGCCCCCGAAAGGAGCCGGGGTGCAAACTTCACCAACCGATTAAACAGTATCTTGGCCAGAAGCTTCCTGTCCGTATTGAGAAGAGCTATGGGCCTCCAATTCTCAATCCGGCTAGGATCTTTACCCTTTGACAGAAGAATCAGGGCTGACCTCCTCATTGACTTTGGTAGAGTGCCCGAGGAGAGACACTCATTGAATACCTCAGTCAAGAGGGGAGCTAAAGACTCCTTAAAGGTCCTGTACCACTCGGATGTTAAGCCATCCGGGCCTGGCGACTTCTTGGGGGCGAGCCCCTCGATCGCCAGTCTCACTTCCTCTTCCCTGATTTCTTCTGCCAAAACATCAAGAGAGGGGTCTACCCCTGGCTCAGGAATAGTTTCAGCCAGGAAAGCCGACATCCCGTCTCGATTTAGATCCTTCCTTCCCAAGAGGTGCGAGTAGAAGGATCTGACGACCTCCAGGATCCCTGATCTGGACCGATTCAGAGATCCCGTACTATCAATCAGTCCTGAGACCACTTTACTACTCACTGACATCTTACAGTTCTTGTAAGGGTCGGGCGAGCGGTACCTTCCGTAATCCCTCTCAAAAACCAAAGATGCGTGCCTATCGTACTGACACCCCATCAGCAAGGATTTCACTCTGGAGATATCCTCCCGGCTACCTCCAGTCGAGACAAGGAGCTCGAGTTTCCTCCTCAGACCCCGATACAGGCGGTACCTATTCAGGGACCTGAGGCTCGAGAGCTGGCGGAAGAACCCCGCAACCCGCTTCTTGAATATCTCCCACCACTCTGACTTACTACTACAAAAGTCCAGTAAAGGTACCTGACTCTGAAGAAAGTCCTCAAAGGACTGTCTTATTTCCGCTTCCTCCAGGAGGGACGAATTCAGCTTCCAATAACCTTTACCCATCCGGGGGGTCTCTGAAACATTCAAGGAAAACAAAATCATACAGTGATCGGAGAATTCCACCTCAACCACGGACACTGCGGAAGAGACGGCTTCCTCCTTTAAATAAAACCTGTCTATCCTAGACCTGCAGCTACCTCGATGATAGGTGAAACCCACGTGGCCTGAGGGGCTCCGGATGTGGGCGTCCTCTAGGCGAGCTTCCCTAACTATATTATTGAGGGCCACGCTATCGTAAGCCAGCGGACCATTGGAACCTCTCCTATCTTGGGACCTCGTGACATTATTGAAGTCCCCTCCAAAAATCACTTGCCGGCTAGTAAAAAGGAAGGGCTTAATCCTCATAAAGAGATCTTTGCGGCCCCACTTGGTTTGTGGGGCGTAGATGTTAATTAGCCGGAGCTCTTGCCCCTTCATGAGGACATCTAAGATCAGGCACCTCCCCATTTCTAACTCAATAACCCGTCGGCATTCAACCGGAGCGGTAAAAAGGACCGCCACCCCACCATACGGCTCAGCCGCAAGAGACCAGTGGGAGGGACCGCGCCTCCACTCTCTTCTGGCTTTTACCAGGGAGGCTAGATCTGACAACCTGGTCTCTTGCAGATACAAAATGTCGGCTTCAACACGGCCGAGAAAATCAAAGGCTGCGAATCTAGCCGTATCAGACTTTATGCTGGCACAGTTAATGGATGCCAGCGTCAATGGGGTGAGTGCCGCCATCATGGGTGATTAAGTTAGATGGCCTCACCTTTATTTCTTCTTCCCCTTCTTCTTCGTGCCCTCATCCCCAGAAGAAGAAGAAAGGGCAGGACCGCTTTTACCCCTTTTTTTGGACTCACTCTGGTCCATATGGTCCCCGTCTCCGTCCGACCCCGGTCTAGCCCTGCCCTCTGAGGAAGGTGCCTCAACAGGACAGGGCCCAGTTCCCCCCAGAGGCTCTCTCTCCCTAGGCACCTCGCCCTCACCTTCCCCCTCCAAGGAGGGGGAGGAGATGTTATCAAGGACGAGGTACCGGTTTGACAGGTCAACCAGAGGGGGGGCAGTCAGGCTTCCGCTTTGGACCCGGCCCGCAGTACGAGGGAGAGAGGGCTTGGACCTCTTCTTTCTCCCTTTCCTTTTGCCCTTGTCTTTCTTTTTGGCCTTCTCTACACTCTCCTCATCCACACTTTCATAGTGGGAGGAATCGGAAGAGTCGGCCATATTGCCTTCCTCTTCGCCCAGTCTCCTGACCTCCTCATCCAGCACGTCCTCCTCCAGGGCTTCAGTCATTTCAGGGCCAGCTTCAGGAGCAGGGGCCGGAGCTACCCCCGTCACTTGGGCACTCTCCTGCTCCCTACTCCTCCTCCGATTTTCCTCCCGCCTTAGTTTGGCGGGGCCCTTCTTCCTCACTAGCCCTGGTGCGCCCCCATCCCTGCTCGTACCCTCTCCAGCCGAGGCAACCTCACAGCTCTCCCCAGCCGGAGCGGCCGCCGCACGGGCGAAGGCGCTAGGACAACGGCTGAAAGGGTGCCCGAGGACACCACACAGATGGCAGCGGATCTGCCTACAGGATGCGGCCAGATGACCCACCCCACCACACAAAGCACAGACCTGTACAGTACAGGCTGCGCTAAAATGGGTGGGGCTACCGCACCTGTGACAGACCTTAGGCTGCCCCTGGTAGAAGACCTGGATCCTGTCACGTCCAAGGAAGGCGGCTGACGGAATGTGGGCAACCGTACTCCCTGAACGCCTGAGTTTGACGGAAAACGTCCAGGCCCCGGACCAGATCCCGTGCTCATCAATGTTTTTCTTGGGCATGTCCGTCACATCCCCATACCGACCGAGCCAGGTCATGATGTCGTAACAAGAAAGTGACTCGTTACGGGTCAAAACGGTCACCTTCTTGACCGAGTTCTGACGGGAAATTGCCTTTACGGCAAAATCCCGCCAGCCGGGCTCGTTCTTCGCCACCTCGTAGTTTGACCAGAAGAGTTCGAGACCCTCTGGCCGAACGAAACTGACGTCAAACTCGGACGTACCGTAGGGGGGGATCAGGGCAAAGATGTCACTCGCCCTGAATTCCATCTGGAGGAGGAGCTCAACCACTTTAGCGCGAGGTGGGCACGCATCCTCACCCCTCCAAATCAGACGGACCACATTCCTGCGGTTATTGTCCTGCCCGGTTGTCGGGAGGGACCAGACCACCTCCCCATTCTGCTCTCGGAAAGCCCCCAAACCGTGCCTCTCTATCCAGAAAGACAGGTCGACCTCACCCCTTCCCTCTACCTGGATCGACCTGTCTCCCCTACGCAGAGCCTCCAGGAGGCGCTGTTGCAAGTAACCCCCGGGGACGGACGGAGACGGGGACCCCCCTGGACCCCCGGCAGCGACATTAGCATAGCTCCTAGGAGCAGTCACTGCCGGGGGGGCAGCCGGGCCAGACCCAGACCCAGAACCACCATTCACACCACCACTCACACCACCACTCACATCATCCTTTTTTCCATTCATACCACTACTCCCACCAACATTCACTCCACTGACACTCCTCTCATCCACAACACTACTACACTCAGCATTCTCACTCATACCCTGCCTAACTGATTCTGGGCTGGCTGGGATTTGTAGTACCGCTGGCTTAATTGCAGTCTTTTTTTCCGGCTTGGCTGCTGCTGCTGATGATGATGGCTCCTCCTTCTGAATGATCAATGGTGCCTCCTGAGTCTGGGGCTGCCCCACCGAGCGCACCCCAACTCCTCCCACGGTGCCATTGCCGGACACTGATCCCGACACCGGGACACTCCCCCCCCTCACAGGGGAGTGCCCTGCAGTGCCCGCAGAACACACTGTACTCGGGGGACCGCCCCCCGAGCACACAGACACAACGCTCTCTGGCGCCCGGACACTCCCCCCCCTCACAGGGGAGTGCCCCGCGGCGCCAGTAGTGCCCACAGTACTCGGGGAACCGCTCCCCGAGCACACGGCAGCATAACTTGCCTCTGGCACTTGGACACGCCCCCTGCCACCCTGGGGCGGTCCTGCAGTGCCAGAGCTGCCCGGCATGAGCCCATCCTGCCCTTCCCTACCGACAGGATGGGTGGGCTTCACAACTATTGCGCCCTTAGCCGTTGCTGACGCCTTACTGTACTCCCCGTGCTGGCCCCGCTCCACCACAGGAACGGGGTCTGGCAGTTTGGGGGAGCCCGCAGCCTGAACCAGCTTTGCAGCTGGCCCAGACTGCTGGAAGGGGACAAATACATATTGTACCGTCTCCTTTGTCTTCCTTTTCTTGGACCTCTGCTTGACCACCACATCTTCACACTCCTCGTCCCCAAAGGTGAAATTTTGGAGGTGGGCTGGGGACTCCTGCATCACAATTGCCCTCAGCAGACCCCCAGCCTCACCCTCCACGTCATCCTCCTCACTCTCGCTTGGCGGAAGTGCCACCTGTCCAGCCTCAATGTAGCTGTCCTGGGTCTGGGTGTCACCTGGAGTAGCTACAACTCCCACACTTTCCTCCATCTTCTCCTCTTCACCACCATCCTCACTATCTTCACCGCCACTACTCTCCCCATCATCCACCTCCACCTTACCTGGGGATTTCGTGGCGGCAAACCGATCGCTGTTGATCAGCTTCTCCTTGAAGAGACCGCTCCCCTCCAGTATCTCCGCTCTCCTCGCCTCCAGCTTCACAATCTCGCCCTTCAGCGATGTTATCCTCTTCTTCAGTTCTGGCTTGCTCTTTCTGGATCCTGTACTCATCAGACTCTGGGTCGCACGCAGATCCTCTCTGGCCATCCTCAGCTCCTTGCCGCGCTGCTCGTACTCCGCAAACCTTGCGGCCATGCGGGAGCAGTACGTGGAACTGGACTCGCCGGGCCCACTCTCCGACCACATCTCCACACTGCTTTTCCGTGCCTTTCTTCCACCAGTGGATCTCTGGCTGGCACCCGTAGCCTGGGTAGCAGAGCCTGCATTGCTGCAGACTCTGCCCGATCTTCTCCCGGCCGGAACAATGGCTGTCGAAGTTTTCACTCCACTTCCCGCCAGCCTGGAACGGGGAGTGGAGCCACGAGGCTCCATTGCAGGAGCTTCTTCCCCAGGAATCTGCCACAAACCTGGGGAAAGCTTGTTGGAAAACTCTGCTTGGCTCTGCTCTGCTGGAAGTCTCAGGAGACACACCCGCACACACCCTGCTGGGAGCTGTAATCACTGCCTATGTCAGTGTTTCCCAACCGGGATGCCTCCAACTGTTGCAAAACTACAACTCCCAGCATGCCCGGACAGCCGTTGGCTGTCCGGGCATGCTGAGAGTTGTAGTTTTGCAACAGCTGGAGGCACCCTGGTTGGGAAACAATGGTTTAAGTAGAGGACAGGAGCTTCTTCAGGGTCCTATACAGTACACACAGTGTCCCAAATGGAGCCGCCCTTACTTGGTGTCCAAAGGAGCAGCTAACCCTGGCACAGGTAACGAGTAGTACAGGACTTGTAGTTCCTCCCTGTACTGTAGGGGGCACTACCAGACACCAGTCAGTGCATGTAATTCAGTAATACAGGTGATTTACCAGTAAAATGCCCATTCTGATTGGTCAGTTCTTCCAGTTGTGACACGTTTCACAGATCTGGACTGTCTGTACATTGCATGTTGAGTCTGGTTTCAAGTTACAATGGTCCAGAAAAGACCATTGTATGTTGAAACTATTGTATGTTGAGGCCATTGTAAGTTGAGGGATCACTGTATATATTAGTAAAAGTATATTGAAAATACCTATATATGATAGGAATGAATACAAAATATGATAACTATAACAATGAAGGTTAAAGAGAGGGGAAAACAGAGGGGGAAGAAAATGTGAAAGATAAAAAGAATTAAAAAAAGAATAGAATAGAATACAGTAAGAGATAGAAATAAAATAGACATAATAAAACATGATGATAAAAAATGATAATAAAAATTGTAATAAAACTTATGAAAAATGATGAAAGATGGTAAAAATGACAAATGAAAGAGAGGATGGTAGGACATGGTCGAGGTCGATGACGGCTCATGGAGAGGAACCCGACTCATGTCTAATAGCATCGGGGATAAGATGTCTAGGGGTGGAGTACCCCTTTAACTTACAATGGCCTCAGGTTACAATATTTATGGTCTTTTTGGGACCATTGTACCTTGAAATCAAACACAACATTCTATGTTAAGGACAGTCCAGATCGGTGAAACGTGTCAATGGCTGGAAGAACTGACCAATCAGAATGGACATTTCACTGGTAAAACACCTGTCTTACTGGCTGTGTGGTAGCGCCTCCTACAGTACAGTGAGGTATTACATGTTCTGTACTACTCTTTACCTGTGCCAGGGTTATCTGCGCTTTTGGACACCAGTGATTACAGCTCCCAGCAGATCTTTATTACTTTTATATGTAGAGCTGTATCTGTGCAAAAAACAGCAGAGCTTCACAACAGGAACCCAGTAGGGAAAGTCTTCAAAAAGGTCCGGGCATCAATGGCGCAATCCGTATCCAGGAACTTCACCGTACATGTTGTATTGTGAAACTGTATATTTATTCAATAAGCCATACATACATTTATATGTAAGGATTTGCTTTATCTGTATTAGTTATCTACTTATTTTTCTTTAATCCTCACTTTTTCCTATTTTCAGATGACATTTTGGGGCTTCAGAACCAGTTCCCAGTTTCCAAATTGTAACTTGAGGGACTACTGATTATTTGCTTGTTACCTATATATGTGATTTGAATAACACAGGTGTATTAGGAGCAATGAAGTCTGGGCATCTGTACACCACTATTCTATTTGGAGGCATCCAGACTACAAGTAAGGTCCATCAAGGGCCGATACCAGTAGGGCCCCTTACATTTCTCCTGTGCTTAAATTATCTTTTGACAGCTGCTATTTTTGTATGGAATTTTAATGCATGAAGGAAATAAAGCTGTAAAGTTTTTATATGTACACTGAGTGCTGGCCATGCATCGGTGTCTGGAATATAAATAATGCCATATGAATCGGTCACCCAACCAATATCTATACTAACACAACTATAAAGAGCAAAGTCCTGCAGCGAGGTTAGAAAGTTAAAGGGTGCCTCTCATCAAATAAACTTTTGATATATTTTAGATTAATGAATGTTGAATAACTTTCTAATAGCATCTTCTTTCTATTGTATTTTTCCCGATCAGTCCTGTCAGCAAGCATTTCTGACTCATGCTGGAGTCCTAAACACTCAGAGCTGCCAGCCTGCTTTGTTCACAGCAAAACAGGCTGTGAACAAAGCAGGCTGGCAGCTCTGAGTGTTCTCCTTTGTGAACAAAGCAGACTGGCAGCTCGTAGTGTTTAGGACTCCAGCATGAGTCTGAAATGCTTGCTGCCAGGACTGGTAGGGAGACCCCTAGTGGTCATTTCTTCAAAGTGGAAAATTAAATAGAAAGAAGCAGATTTTTTAATAACATGCAATTGTAAAGTTATTCTGCATACATTAATCTATAATATATCAAAAGTTTTTTTTGATGAGAGGTACCCTTTAAAGGGGTACTCTGGTAGAACTGGTGCCAGAAAGTTACATTTGTAAAATACTTCTATTAAAAAATCTTAATCCCTCTAGTACTTTTCAGCTGCTGTATGCTCCACAGGAAGTTGTGTTGTTCTTTTCTGTATGACCACAATGCTCTCTGCTGACACCTCTGTCTGACTCGGCAACTGTCCAGAGCAGGAGAGGTTGCTACAGGGATTGCTCCTGCTCTGGACAGTTCCTGAGACAGACAAAGGTGTCAGCAGAGAGCACTGTGGTCAGACAGAAAAAATCTTAAACCTTCCAGTACTTGTCAGCTGCTGTATACTACAGAGGTTCTTTTCTTTTTTAATTTCCTTTCTGTCTGGCCACAGTGCTCTCTGCTGACACCTTTGTCTGTCTCAGGAACTGTCCAGATTAGCAGCAAATGCCTGTAGAAACCTCTCCTGCTCTGGACAGTTGCTGAAACAGAGAGAGGTGTAAGCAGAGAGCACTGTGGTCAGACAGAAAATAACTACACAACCTCTGTAGTATACAGCAGCTGATAAGTACTGGAATTTAGATTTTTTAATAGAAGCAATTTACAAACTTTCTGGAGCCAGTTGGTATGAAAAAAAAAACAAAAAAAAAAACAGAGTTCCACTGGAGTCACCTGTCCTAGGTTGTAAGTGATATCACTTCAATGGAACTGAGATGCAATTTCACACACAACCAGAGGACAGGTGTCCCCTTCCCATAGACTTGCATTGAGGGGGCGTGGCCATGATGTCATGGCACTGCACCTGACGCTCTAAACGAACGCCGGGTGCAACAGAGAGATCGCAGGGGTCCCCAGCCATGGGACCATACCCCTTTAACCCCTTAAGGACGCAGGACGTAAATGTACGTCCTGGTGCGGTGGTACTTAACGCACCAGGACGTACATTTACGTCCCGTGCATAACCGCGGGCATCGGAGCGATGCCCGTGTCATGCGCGGCTGATCCCGGCTGCCGATCGCAGCCAGGGACCCGCCGGCAATGGCCGACGCCCGCGATCTCGCGGGCGTCCGCCATTAACCCCTCAGGTGCCGGGATCAATACAGATCCCGGCATCTGCGGCAGTGCGCGATTTGAATGAATGATCGGATCGCCCGCAGCGCTGCGATATCATTCATAACGCCGCACGGAGGTCCCCTCTCCTGCCTCCGTCCGGCTCCCGGTGTCTCCTGCTCTGGTCTGAGATCGAGCAGACCAGAGCAGAAGATCACCGAAAAAACTGATCTGTTCTATGTCCTATACATAGAACAGATCAGTATTAGCAATCATGGTATTGCTATGAATAGTCCCCTATGGGGACTATTCAAGTGTAAAAAAAATGTAAAAAAAAATCCCCTCCCCCAATAAAAAAGTAAAACGTCCGTTTTTTCCTATTTTACCCCCAAAAAGCGTAAAAAATAAATTTTATAGACATATTTGGTATCGACGCGTGCGTAAATGTCCGAACTATTAAAATAAAATGTTAATGATCCCGTACAGTGAACGGCGTGAACGAAAAAAAAAAAAAGTCCAAAATTGCTACTTTTTTAATACATTTTATAAAAATTTTTTTTATAAAAAATGTATTAAAAGTTTTTTATATGCAAATATGGTATTAAAAAAAAGTACAGATCATGGCGCAAAAAATGAGCCCCCATACTGCCGCTTATACGGAAAAATAAAAAAGTTAGAGGTCATCAAAATAAAGGGATTATAAACGTACTAATTTGGTTAAAAAGTTTGTGATTTTTTTTAAGCGCAACAATAATAGAAAAGTATGTAATAATGGGTATCATTTTAATCATATTGACCCTCAGAATAAAGAGCACACATCATTTTTACCATAAATTGTACGGCGTGAAAACGAAACCTTCCAAAATTAGCAAAATTGCGTTTTTCGTTTTAATCTCCCCACAAAAATAGTGTTTTTTGGTTGCACCATACATTTTATGATATAATGAGTGATTTTATTACAAAGGACAACTGGTCACGCAAAAACAAGCCCTCATACTAGTCTGTGGATGAAAATATAAAAGAGTTATGATTTTTAGGAGGCGAGGAGGAAAAAATGAAAACGTAAAAATTAAATTGTCTGAGTCCTTAAGGCCAAAATGGGCTGAGTTCTTAAGGGGTTAAAGAGTACCCCTTTAAGGACATGACAGTTGACTCAAGACCAAGCCATGATTTGTGACCAAGTCAGGTCGTGTTTGGCTCAAGTTAACGTTTTAAAGGAACACTTAACTCCTTACCACCGAACTGATTAAAATTTTTTTGCTTTCATTTTTTCTGGCTCCCCCACTAGGATCCATAGTGTTTTTATTTCTGTTGACAGAGCCGTATGAGGGATTATTTTTTCTTGGAACAAGTTTCACGTTGGGCAGGGATAGAGTGCAGCCCTGATCTCGCCTACTCCCTCTGTCCCTGCCTACTTGCGTACCACGGTGCCGGTCCCTTCCTAAATAAGTGTGGGAAAGTCTTAGGACAAAACAACAAAAACTGACAAAGGTTGGGAACAGCTGGAGGCACACAAAACAAACAGAAATAAACCTAAACACACACACACTAAATACGAAGTCAACGAGCCGAGTCAAAGCCAGGAGGGAATGGAGAACAATAACAGAGAGCCAAAGAGTAGTCAAAAGCCAAGCCAAAAAGTCACAGAACCAAATTAGACAATATAAGTATTCAGAGGTTGCTAGTTTTAGTCACAAGAACTATCACAGACAAGGCATAACTGAGAAAGACTTCCTTATATATCCCTGTGCTACTAGCAGGAGGATGCTAATTGGCTCAGCAAGCTGAACCACACCCAGAGCACTAAGACATAGTCCCAGGAACAGAATAAACAACAGAGCCAGAAAGAATTAACCCTACGGGTTCTGACAGAATCAGTTGTCATTTTTAAGGGCACTCTTTATTTTACCACATAATGTATTGCAAATCCCCCCATATACAGTGGGGCAAAAAAAGTATTTAGTCAGCCACCAATTGTGCAAGTTCTCCCACTTAAAAAAATGCGAGAGGCTGTAATTTTCATTATAGGTATACCTCAACTACAAGAGACAGAATGAGAAAAAAAATCCATAATATCACATAGTCTGATTTTTAAAGAATTTATTTGCAAATTATGGTGGAAAATAAGTATTTGATCAATAACAAAACATCTCAATACTTTGTTATATACCCTTGGCAATGACAGAGGTTAAAGGTTTTCTGTAAGTCTTCACAAGGTTTTCACACACTGTTGTTGGTATTTTGGCCCATTCCTCCATGTAGATCTCTTCTAGAGCAGTGATGGTTTGGAGCTGTCGCTGGGCAACACGGACTTTCAACTCCCTCCAAAGGTTTTCTATGTGGTTGAGATCTGGAGACTGGTTAGGCCACTCCAGGACCTTAAAATGCTGAAGATACTCATTTGTTGCCCGGGTGGTGTGTTTGGGATCATTATCATGCTGAAAGACCAAGCCACGTTTCATCTTCAATGCCCTTACTGATGGAAGGATGTTTTCACTCAAAATCTCATGATACATGGCCACATTCATTCTTTCCTTTACACGGATCAGTCGTCCTGGTCCCTTTGGTGAAAAACAGCCCCAAAGCATGATGTTTCCACCCCCATGCTTCACAGTAGGTATGGTGTTCTTTGGATGCAACTCAGCATTCTTTCTCCTCCAAACACGATGAGTTGGGTTTTTAGCAAAAAGCTCTACTTTGGTTTCATCTAACCATATGACATTCTCCCAATCCTCTTCTGGATCATCCAAATGCTCACTAGCAAACTTAAGACGGGCCTGGACATGTACTGGGTTAAGCAGGGGGACACGTCTGGCACTGCATGATTTGAGTCTCTGGCGGCGTAGTGTGTTACTGATGGTAGCCTTTGTTTCTTTGGTCCCAGCTCTCTGCAGGTCATTTACTATGTCCCCCCGTGTGGTTCTGGGATTTTTGCTCACTGTTCCTGTGATCATTTTGACACCACGGGGTGAGATCTTGTGTGGAGCCCCAGATCAAGGGAGATTATCAGTGGTCTTGTACGTCTTCCTTTTTCTAATAATTTCTCCCACTGTTGATTTCTTCACACCAAGCTGCTTGCCTATTGCAGATTCAGTCTTCCCAGTCTGGTGCAGGTCTACAATTTAGTTTCTGGTGTCCTTTGACAGTTCTTTGGTCTTGGCCATAGTGGAGTTTGGAGTGTGACAGGTAAGGAGTGGAGGACAGAGGAGACTCTTAAAGAAGAAGTTACAGGTCTGTGAGAGCCAGAAATCTTGCTTGTTTGTAGGTGACCAAATACTTATTTTCCACCATAATTTGCAAATAAATTATTTAAAAATCAGACAACGTGATTTTTTTTTATCATTAGCGGGATGTGCGGCCATCACGGTGTGCCTCCAGTTGTTTCCCCACTACAACTCCCAGCATGCCCTGACAGCCAGTAGATGTCAGGGCATGCTGGGAGTTGTAGTGGTGAAACAGCTGGAGGCACCCTGTTAGGAGAACTAAGGGCGGAAGTTGGCCCCCAGCAGGCATCAGTGACGTGGTGCCTGCTGGGGAAGTCTGCCTGGTGGTGAGCACACTACAAGGAAGACTAAATGCCATTTTTAAAATAGTAAAAAATAAATAAATAAAGGCAAGGATGGTGTTAGGGATAGGAGGGCAATAGGCAGGGACAGAAAAAAAACATGATGGGGGGAGCTACCCTTTAAGTGAATGGAATCAAGTTGTAATACCGCACTCAAAGTGGAGACAGACAGGGAGTGGTCTTTGAAAGAAATTAAGTCTGTTATTTCGATTCCTGGATAACCCCTTTAATGACTCACAGATGATAAAATATACTAGACCTAAATTGGAGCCTAGACTATAGATATAGTGGGGGTCCATGTAATGTGAACAGCAGAGGCCCTATGCTACACATCATCTGCCTCATTGATTACTAAGTGGTTTTATTAGGGCATCAAGAGAAGTGTCCTGGGAGGATGGATATAGTTAAGTATCATCGGTGTAAGGATGGTATTGGAAACCAAACCTGCCGATAGTATGCCAAAGCTTTTGTAAAGAGAAGCCAGAAGAAAATTCATCACTGAACGCTGGGAAACCCAACAGAAAGAAGTGGGGAAGAGGACGTAGTGGGAGTCTCTGCACCTGGACCTTGCTGGACATAAATTCTGAAATCTTTCTACAATATGTCAAAAGTTTAAGGGAATGATAGGTACACTTCAAGTAGGCCATACATTTTCTATAACTTTCAGCTGACAGTTATCTCTTCCCACCTCCCAATACACATACATGTTCGGCACCGCTGAACATTCAGGCTTCCTCTATGTAGAGGGGAGGGATAAGCCGAGGCCAGACAGCTATGCTGCTGGTTAAAGGGGTACCCCCTAGAAAACATTTTTTTTAAATCAACTGGTGCCAAAAAGTGAAACAGATTTGTAAATTACTTCTATTTAAAAATCTTAATCCTTCCAGTACTTATCAGCTGCTGTATGTGCCACAGGAAGTTCTTTTCTTTTTGAATTTCCTTTCTGTGCTCTCTGCTCACACCTCTGTCCATGTCAGGAACTGTCTAGAGTAGGACCTCTCCTGCTCCAGACAATTCCTAAAATGGACAGAGGTGTCAGCATGACAGAAGGTGACAGAAAGGAAATTCAAAAAGAAAAGAATCCTTATAGAAAGAAAATGTTCCTGGCTATAAGACGTTTCAGACAGGTGCAATAATTTCACAACCTTCACTCTGCGCTTCAGGTTCCGTGTCTGATTTTGGTGGTGCTACTCGTGAGAACAATAGGCATTGTGTTTCTACTCCATAAAGATAGGAAAAAACGGAGCACTCACCACTTTGTAGATGCAGACAGGTACCTCTTTATTTTTCACATGCAGTTAGCGACAGAACATGAAGATAGGGAAGGAGGAAGATGACAAGCGGGGGGTCCTCAGGTGATCACACGGGACAACGACCGTATCGCGCTGTTGCGCTTCCTCGGGCCCCTAGCCCCAAGCCCGAGGAAGCGCAACAGCGCGATACGGTCGTTGCCCCGTGTGATCACCTGAGAACCCCCCGCTTGTCCTTGGCTAAGGGTCGATTACGTCCCACTTTTACCAATCACGGTGTCACGATGCCGGCTGGCAGGAGGTGGATCCTCTGTGCCAGAGAGGGATTGGCGTGGACCGTGCTAGTGGACCGGTTCTAAGTCACTACTGGTGTTCACCAGAGCCCGCCGCAAAGCGGGATGGTCTTGCTGCGGCGGTAGTGACCAGGTCGTATCCACTAGCAACGGCTCAACCTCTCTGACTGCTGAAGATAGGCGCGGTACAAGGGAGTAGACAGAAGCAAGGTCGGACATAGCAGAAGGTCGGGGCAGGCAGCAAGGATCGTAGTCAGGGGCAACGGCAGGAGGTCTAGAACACAGGCTAGGAACACACAAGGAAACGCTTTCACTGGCACAATGGCAACAAGATCCGGCGAGGGAGTGCAGGGGAAGTGAGGTATACATAGGGAGTGCACAGCTGAACACACTAATTAGAACCACTGCGCCAATCAGCGGCGCAGTGGCCCTTTAAATCGCAGAGACCCGGCGCGCGCGCGCCCTAGGGAGCGGGGCCGCGCACGCCGGGACAGGACCGACGGAGAGCGAGTCAGGTACGGGAGCCGGGGTGCGCATCGCGAGCGGGTGCCACCCGCATCGCGAATCGCATCCCGGCTGGAGGCAGTATCGCAGCGCACCGGGTCAGTGGATCTGACCGGAGCGCTGCAGTAGCGAGAGTGTAGCGAGCGCTCCGGGGAGGAGCGGGGACCCGGAGCGCTCGGCGTAACAGTACCCCCCCCCCCTTGGGTCTCCCCCTCTTCTTGGAGCCTGAGAACCTGAGGACCAGACTTTTGTCTAGGATATTGTCCTCAGGTTCCCAGGATCTCTCTTCAGGACCACAGCCCTCCCAATCGACCAAAAAAAAGGTTTTCCCTCTGACCTTCTTGGAGGCCAGTATCTCCTTTACAGAGAAGATGTCCGAGGAGCCGGAAACAGGAGTGGGAGAAACAAGTTTGGGAGAGAAACGGTTGATGATGAGTGGTTTAAGAAGAGAAACGTGAAAGGCGTTAGGAATACGGAGAGAAGGAGGAAGAAGAAGTTTGTAAGAGACAGGATTAATCTGGCACAAGATTTTGAAAGGACCAAGATAGCGTGGTCCCAATTTGTAGCTGGGAACACGGAAGCGGACATATTTAGCGGAGAGCCATACCTTGTCTCCGGGAGAAAAAATGGGGGGAGCTCTTCTTTTCTTATCAGCAAACTTCTTCATGCGTGATGAAGCCTGTAAGAGAGAATTTTGGGTCTCTTTCCATATGGTGGAAAGATCACGAGTTATTTCATCCACAGCGGGCAAACCAGAGGGCAAGGGAGTAGGGAGGGGGGGAAGAGGGTGACGGCCGTACACCACGAAAAATGGGGATTTGGAAGAAGACTCAGAGACTCTGAAGTTATACGAGAATTCGGCCCATGGTAGAAGATCTGCCCAGTCATCCTGGCGGGAGGAAACAAAATGCCGTAAATAATCACCCAGGACCTGGTTAACTCTTTCTACTTGCCCATTGGACTGAGGATGATAAGCAGAAGAAAAGTTTAATTTAATCTTGAGTTGTTTACAGAGAGCCCTCCAGAATTTTGACACGAATTGGACGCCTCTATCCGAGACGATCTGCGTGGGCAACCCGTGAAGACGAAAAATGTGTAAAAAAAATTGTTTTGCCAACTGAGGCGCTGAAGGAAGACCAGGAAGAGGAATAAAATGTGCCATCTTGGAAAATCGATCAACGACCACCCAAACAACAGTGTTGCCACGGGATGGGGGTAAGTCTGTAATAAAGTCCATACCAATCAGAGACCAAGGCTGTTCGGGGACAGGCAGAGGATGAAGAAGACCAGCGAGCTTCTGGCGAGGAGTCTTATCCCGGGCACAGACAGTGCAGGCCCGCACAAAATCAACAACATCCGTCTCCAGAGTCGGCCACCAATAGAAACGAGAGATGAGTTGCACGGATTTCTTGATGCCCGCATGGCCTGCGAGATGGGAGGAGTGACCCCATTTGAGGATTCCGAGGCGTTGGCGTGGAGAGACGAAGGTCTTCCCTGGAGGAGTTTGCCTGATGGAGGCTGGAGAAGTGGAGATCAGGCAGTCAGGAGGAATGATGTGTTGCGGAGAGAGCTCTACTTCCGAGGCATCCGAGGAACGAGAGAGAGCATCGGCCCTAATGTTCTTGTCGGCAGGGCGAAAGTGAATTTCAAAATTAAACCGGGCAAAGAACAGAGACCACCTGGCCTGGCGAGGATTCAGCCGTTGGGCAGACTGGAGATAGGAGAGATTCTTGTGATCGGTGTAAATAATAACTGGAAATTTTGATCCCTCCAGCAGATGCCTCCATTCCTCAAGTGCTAATTTAATGGCCAGTAGCTCTCGATCCCCGATGGAGTAGTTGCTCTCCGCCGGAGAAAAGGTCCTAGAAAAAAAACCACAAGTAACAGCATGCCCGGAAGAATTTTTTTGTAGAAGAACCGCTCCAGCTCCTACTGAGGAGGCATCAACCTCCAATAGGAAGGGTTTAGAAGGGTCAGGTCTGGAGAGCACGGGAGCAGAAGAAAAGGCAGACTTGAGCCGTTTAAAGGCGTCTTCCGCTTGAGGAGGCCATGACTTAGGATTGGCATTCTTTTTGGTTAAAGCCACGATAGGAGCCACAATGGTGGAAAAATGTGGAATAAATTGTCTGTAATAATTGGCGAACCCCAAAAAACGTTGGATAGCACGGAGTCCGGAGGGGCGTGGCCAATCTAAGACGGCAGAGAGTTTGTCTGGATCCATTTGTAGTCCCCGGCCAGAGACCAAGTATCCTAGGAAAGGAAGAGATTGACATTCAAACAGACATTTCTCCATTTTGGCATAAAGTTGATTGTCACGAAGTCTCTGAAGAACCATGCGGACATGCTGGCGGTGTTCTTCTAGGTTGGCAGAAAAAATCAGAATATCGTCCAGATACACAACAACACAGGAATATAAGAGATCACGAAAAATTTCATTAACAAAGTCTTGGAAGACGGCAGGGGCGTTGCACAGGCCAAAGGGCATGACCAGATACTCAAAGTGTCCATCTCTAGTGTTAAATGCCGTTTTCCATTCATCCCCCTCCCTGATGCGGATGAGATTATAAGCACCTCTTAAGTCCAGTTTGGTAAAGATGTGGGCACCTTGGAGGCGATCAAAGAGTTCAGAGATAAGAGGTAGAGGGTAGCGGTTTTTTACCGTGATTTTATTAAGACCGCGGTAGTCAATGCAAGGACGTAGGGAGCCATCTTTTTTGGACACAAAGAAAAATCCAGCTCCGGCAGGAGAGGAGGATTTGTGGATAAAGCCCTTTTTTAAATTTTCCTGGATGTACTCAGACATAGCAAGAGTCTCTGGGGCGGACAGAGGATAAATTCTGCCCCGGGGTGGAGTAGTGCCCGGGAGGAGGTCAATAGGACAGTCATAAGGCCTGTGAGGAGGTAGAGTCTCAGCTTGTTTTTTGCAAAATACATCAGCAAAGTCCATATAGGCCTTAGGGAGACCGGTTACAGGGGGAACCACAGGGTCACGGCAGGGAGTACTGGGAACCGGTTTAAGGCAGTCCTTGAAACAAGAGGTACCCCAACTCTTGATCTCCCCTGTGGACCAATCCAGGGTTGGGGAATGGTGTTGAAGCCAGGGTAGTCCAAGGAGAATTTCAGAAGTGCAATTGGGGAGGACCAAAAACTCAATTTTCTCGTGATGAGGTCCGATGCACATTAGGAGGGGCTCCGTGCGGCAACGTATGGTACAGTCCAATCTTTCATTGTTAACACAATTGATGTAGAGGGGTCTGGCGAGACTGGTCACCGGGATGTTGAACCTGTTGATGAGAGAGGCCAAGATAAAATTTCCTGCAGATCCGGAATCCAAGAAGGCCATAGTAGAGAAGGAGAAGGTAGAGGCAGATATCCGCACAGGCACAGTAAGACGTGGAGAAGCAGAGTTGACATCAAGGACTGTCTCACTTTTGTGCGGAGTCAGCGTACGTCTTTCCAGGCGGGGAGGACGGATAGAACAATCCTTCAGGAAGTGTTCGGTACCGGCACAGTACAGGCAGAGATTCTCCATGCGGCGTCGTGTCCTCTCTTGAGGTGTCAGGCGAGACCGGTCAACTTGCATAGCCTCCACGGCGGGAGGCACAGGAACGGATTGCAGGGGACCAGAGGAGAGAGGAGCCGGGGAGAAAAAACGCCTCGTGCGAACAAAGTCCATATCCTGGCGGAGCTCCTGACGCCTTTCGGAAAAACGCATGTCAATGCGAGTGGCTAGATGAATGAGTTCATGTAGGTTAGCAGGGATTTCTCGTGCGGCCAGAACATCTTTAATGTTGCTGGATAGGCCTTTTTTAAAGGTCGCGCAGAGGGCCTCATTATTCCAGGATAGTTCTGAAGCAAGAGTACGGAATTGTACGGCGTACTCGCCAACGGAAGAATTACCCTGGACCAGGTTCAACAGGGCAGTCTCAGCAGAAGAGGCTCGGGCAGGTTCCTCAAAGACACTTCGAATTTCCGAGAAGAAGGAGTGTACAGAGGCAGTGACGGGGTCATTGCAGTCCCAGAGCGGTGTGGCCCATGACAGAGCTTTTCCAGACAGAAGGCTGACTACGAAAGCCACCTTAGACCTTTCAGTAGGAAACTGGTCCGACATCATCTCCAAGTGCAGGGAACATTGAGAAAGAAAGCCACGGCAAAATTTAGAGTCCCCATCAAATTTATCCGGCAAGGATAGTCGTAGGCCTGAAGCGGCCACTCGCTGCGGAGGAGGTGCAGGAGCTGGCGGAGGAGATGATTGCTGAAGCTGAGGTAGTAGCTGCTGTAGCATCACGGTCAGTTGAGACAGCTGGTGGCCTTGTTGCGCTATCTGTTGTGACTGCTGGGCGACCACCGTGGTGAGGTCGGCGACAACTGGCAGAGGAACTTCAGCGGGATCCATGGCCGGATCTACTGTCACGATGCCGGCTGGCAGGAGGTGGATCCTCTGTGCCAGAGAGGGATTGGCGTGGACCTTGCTAGTGGACCGGTTCTAAGTCACTACTGGTGTTCACCAGAGCCCGCCGCAAAGCGGGATGGTCTTGCTGCGGCGGTAGTGACCAGGTCGTATCCACTAGCAACGGCTCAACCTCTCTGACTGCTGAAGATAGGCGCGGTACAAGGGAGTAGACAGAAGCAAGGTCGGACGTAGCAGAAGGTCGGGGCAGGCAGCAAGGATCGTAGTCAGGGGCAACGGCAGGAGGTCTGGAACACAGGCTAGGAACACACAAGGAAACGCTTTCACTGGCACAATGGCAACAAGATCCGGCGAGGGAGTGCAGGGGAAGTGAGGTATACATAGGGAGTGCACAGGTGAACACACTAATTAGAACCACTGCGCCAATCAGCGGCGCAGTGGCCCTTTAAATCGCAGAGACCCGGCGCGCGCGCGCCCTAGGGAGCGGGGCCGCGCGCGCCGGGACAGGACCGACGGAGAGCGAGTCAGGTACGGGAGCCGGGGTGCGCATCGCGAGCGGGCGCCACCCGCATCGCGAATCGCATCCCGGCTGGAGGCAGTATCGCAGCGCACCGGGTCAGTGGATCTGACCGGAGCGCTGCAGTAGCGAGAGTGTAGCGAGCGCTCCGGGGAGGAGCGGGGACCCGGAGCGCTCGGCGTAACACACGGTCTTACATTGGATTTCCCATGCTAGCACATGGTATCCTGGGTGAACTTCCCTGTTACCATATTGCCAAACCTCACAGAAACTGCAGCGAGCACAACAACATTTATTCATTAATAAGAGTGCAGTGAATTTGAACAATATTTAGACATTAGTAAGAGTACACAAGAATGCACAAAGTAAGCCTGTGTAATCTTAGCAAGAACAAAAATCTTTCTGTTTTGTAAGGAGGTCACCAGTATGTCATCTGCTCTTGTCCACCCTCCAACAATCCTTGGCTATCCCATGACCTTCATTTTTTGCAGCACTGCAGAAGGACTGGCATGAATCCTAACATCCAGCCTCAGACAATGAAAGCATACCCATCTAGTCCTGCGAAAACCACTCAGATCAGCTTTCACCCATCTCCTTACCACCGGGGGCTCCACAATCATTGCTGTTGCAATGCTGCGTTTGGTTGGTTGCGTCACATTTTTCCTTTCTGTCCCCAATCTACCTACAAAAGTGGTTATGGATGGGAAGAATTGCTTCAGAGACTTAGAATGGAGATTGTATTGTGCAGTGAAATAGAGCTTGCAGGGAGCTGGGGAGTGAAGTGCTTAAAGGAAAACTGTCACTTGTTTTCTCCCACACTATCCACATGTACTGGTGGATAGTGCGGGAAACGCTGATTAAAATGAGCCCTACCTTGTCCAGATCTGCGCTGCCATTCTCCCGCAATTGTAGTTTTATTATCTGTTGAAATCTTCCTGAAACTGGCATGGGCGGGGCTTCGGCGCTTAACTGGCACTGACATCAGCGCCGCTTATGAATATTCATCCCCCCAGTTAAGAGCGGCAAAGAGAGGGAGAACTGAAGGGAGGGGGGATGAATATTCATAAGCGGCACTGACGTCAGTGCCAGTTAAGCGCAGAAGCCCCTCCCGTGCCAGTTACAGGAAGATTTCAACAGATAATAAAACTACAATTGCGGGAAAAAAGCGGCGCAGATCCAGACAAGGTAGGGCTCGTTTTAATAAGCGTCTCCCGCACTATCCACCAGTACCTGTGGATAGTGCGGGAGAAAACAAGTGACAATTTTCCTTTAACCTCCCACATCCTGCCATATTGAGAGATCGGCAGGGGTCTGAAGAATCACCCTGTCCCTGAGACATGTCAATAGTATTTTATAATGACAGGGACACTTTGCCTGTGTTGGTAGCAGTATATTTGTGTGTGGGCACAAATGGAGACCCCGCTACCATGTAAAGGCTGTAAGGGGGCACTTTTACTGTGTGGTGGCAAAGAAGGGGCACTATTACTGTGTAGGGCCCTGTTTCTGTGTGTGGAACTACTTTAGTGGGGCACTGTTTAAGTGATGAGGGTGTTGAACAGTGAGCAGCCTAAAACATGGGGAGGGGGGGGGGGGATATATCAAAACCTGTGCAGAGGAGAAGTGGAACAGTTGCCGATCAGATCGCTTCTTAAATTTTTAAAAAGGCCTCTGAAACATGAAAGAAGCGATCTGATTGGTTACTATGGGCAACTGGTCACCTTTTCCTCTACACAGGTTTTGATAAATCTCCCCAAACTTCTCTTTCATTCACATGATCTGCTCTGCTCCTCCTAAAAAACATAAGCAACCCCTCCCTGTCTTTAGTCTGACTCCACAGAATCACAAAAAGGGGTAAGCTGATTGGCCAAAAAAGATACACGTGACATAACGTCACCCCACAAAAAGAAAGAGAGATACGCAATATAATGCACACCCACAATAACTGTAATCCAAAAAGTATATCTTTATTACATATAAATAGTACAAAAAGCAGACAATACAGTTAAAACCAATTAAAAAAGGCCCATCTCCTCCATCTATTGTCCTCTACTACCAGTCCCCTGTGCTATATACTGAGGATGTTTAGGTTGTATACGTATTATTGGTGTTGTGGGGACAGGATTGTATTGATTTAACATTCTTGTTGTATGATAAGTTGATAACCTGAGTATTTGTGGAGGCAGGTGCCCTGGGTGGGGTTTCTCCCCTTCTTCTTGGTAGGGGTTCCCCCCCCCCCCTTGTTTGTGCAGTGGCCAATTGGGCCTTTTTTAATTGGTTTTAACTGTATTGTCTGCTTTTTGTACTATTTATATGTAATAAAGATATACTTTTTGGATTACAGTTATTGTGGGTGTGCATTATATTGCGTATCTCTCTTTCTTTTTGTGTAGTTATTGTTATTTGGTACGCTTAATAGCACCCCTTTGTGTATGATGCTGAGCCCGCCTGCTTTCTATATACATAACGTCACCCATCCGAAAAACTTTTCGAAATCCGAATGCATTTTCATTATGCTCAGCAAAAATTTAAGGATATTTGTATATATTCCTGATTTGACTGTTTTCTTTGCTTTAGTTTTCTGTATCGTTTGGATGTTTGTAAGTTTTCATATTCATATTGTCTGTTCGGATTATCTGTTTTGGCCGAATATATGATTAATTTTTTTTTGTACTTTCAGATGCATCTGAATGTACGGAAACACAGAAAATGTACGAAAAATCTATTTGTTACGATTGCACGTGTCTAGATGCTATTTTGCATGTCACACTGCCATTTCAGTATTACAGATGTGTAAAGGTTAAAGTTTGCACTTTTGCTGCCAGAGCAGTTTGGTCTAATTTAGGATAGACCAGCCTGTCTGCTCTCTGCTAGGCCCTATCTGTTAAGTTGTGCCTAGTCAGTAACCTGTCTCAGGCAAAGCCTGCTGCAAGCAAGATAATCAAGACCTGTCTGAATCAGAGTTTCAAGAGGTTGTCACAAAAGAGAATCTCCAATCCTCGCTGTGAGGGCATTTTTTTTTAATTTTTATCAAGAATCCCATTTCCAACTCCAAGAAGGAAAATGTACAAGTCAGAAATGGAGAACCAGCTGAGTAAGGACCCTTCTGCAAACACATCTCTTTGTGGGCTCCCAGCTGAAGTTAGTGTTAGATGGCTAACACATCACAAAAAGTTCTTGTATATGCTATTGGACCACAAACCATTAAGTAAAGTCTTCTAATATCTGCACCACAGTAAACCCTTTAGGCCCTTTATAGATGTAACTAACTGTACTGCACTAATATCTGCAACTGCATCTGTTCCTGTATTTGTTCATCACCACTTACCATAGTGTGAGTAACACATTAGAAACAGATTCATTAAGTGCTAGGAAACTGCGGACATTGCAGGTTCCCATAGCCGGCAATGCATTCTGCTAAGTATTCTGCCAAAAGAATGAACATGTTCATTCTTTCTGCGGGTGAATTTCAGCTTTGCCACTGAAATTTCGTAGTATGCACTTCGTAGCAGCGGAATCCCATTGATGGCAATAGGACTCTACTGCACCAGAATTTCCAAGCAAAATTATCGGCTCGGAAATTCCACAGTATGCAATGACCAACTCTCCAGACATCTACTTAGGAATTGTGCCTCTACAACCATGTGCCAAAGTAACTCTATTAACTGGAATCTGCACAGTAGGGAACTAAGTAATGTTCAGCTTCGTATGCAAGTTACTCCGGGGTCTGAATCCTTTATTACTGCATAGAATCATGGGTTGTTCCCTGGAGATTATACCAAGAGTCCCCCCTTTCCAGAGGTTGCACATGCTAACAGGGGGAACCACCAGGTTACAAGTCCATTATTAGGCTACCCTAGACTTCCCCTTAGTTGACTTAGACTACTCCACCTATCCTCCTCATGGGTGCCACAAATGGACTCCAGTGAGAGAAGACATCACCGTATATGGCCTGCAGAGTGTAGCACTGGCAACTTACACTATACAACCACTGCATGTGATATATGTTGGTGTATATGTGATGTCCCAGTACGGGATATGTTCCTACAGTCCTGTCAGGTTGAGTCCCTGTACGTCCTCAGGGCCCTCCTGCAGTGTTCCCCCATGATGTGAATAGGTTGTATATTAAGTGTAAAGGACTTTTGAAGTGGGTCTCATGATTGTTAGTCACATGATAATGTTTGCCACATGTTTAAGTCATATGTTTGTTACCCAGAGAGCACCAGGTGACCAGATGACCCAAAGCTAGCCTATGGGCTCCTTGCTCAGCCCCCTTTATAAGAGGGGGAGGTACTACAATCTCTCTCTGGTGTTTCACTTTCTGCTGAGGTCAAGTCCAGTCCAGACATCTCAGGGTCAAGTCATCTTTATCTGCTGTCATCTTCAGTCAAGTCTAGTCAATTGTAGTCAGCGCGGCCTGCACCTATAGTCTCTCAAGTCACTGTAAGTCCCAGCAAGCTGCGAGGTCCCCTGTGTTACTGGTCTCCTCTCTGGGATCCTGGCCGACCTGTAATGACTGTACCATCTGTCTACCTCAGTAAAAGCTACCATTAACCCTAATCTGACCTTGGACTATTATTTGCCCCTGCCTAACCTAGGACTAGTGGTACTACCTTTGGGTGGTTACAAACCACACCCTGGAATCACGAACACAAAGAGGTTAATACCATCTACCCGTGGGCAACACCATCTGCCCCTTACACCTCACATCACACCCCTTGGCTCACTACATATATATATATATATATATATATATATATATATATATTGTCTGTTTTGTTTAGTAATGGTAGTAATGTGTGGTCATGGTGGGGGGGGGGGGGGGGGGGGTATTATTTTGTAGCATGATTCTCACCCAGAATGTGTTTGTTATTTACCTCCTAGATCAAGATAGTAGACTACAAAAGACTTTACAGAAGACAACAACCCCATTTTAATTTTATAGAAACTAAATGGATGTTTAAGGGGAATACGGCTGGAAAATACATATGTATCACCTGTCCACTTAATAGGCAATAAATGTTGGAATGCCGGGCGTAATACTATCGCCAAAGCGGGGGATTCTGACACCTTTTCTGTATGACTATAGAGACGTAGCGAACAGTAGTGCCCATGTTTGGTCCCTGGTCCAAACTCCTCCTTACTACATTTGTAATGGTCCAGTAATACAAAGCAAGATAATCCGCTCACCTGAATGGCAGGGGATCAACAGGCGCACGGACATCTACCAGTGCTGTGGTTGCAGAAATCCAAGAGAAAAAGTACCGTATATACTCGAGTATAGGCCGACCCGAATATAGCTGTCCGGGCATGCTAGGAGTTGTAGTATTGCAACATCTGGAGGAACGCAGGTTGAAGGTTCAGAATCTTTTTTTTCTAGATTTTCATCCTTTAAAATTGGGTGCGTCTTATATGCCGGAGTGTCTTATATGGCGAAAAATACAGTAAGTAAAAAATAAAAAAAACATATATATATATATATATATATATATATATATATATATATATGCAAAAACAATCAAGCAAAAATAATTAAATATATATATAAATATATATATATATATATATATATATATATATATATATATATATGTACCGGTATATATGCAAAAAAACAATCGCCCAAATAACAATTTCAGAAATACAACATAAATATAAAAAAAAATATATATATATATATCTATTTTGAGCGCCAGTCAGATGAATTGCTGCTTTAAAATAGTATTTTTGTGTGTTTTTTTTTTTTTTTGCATTATTTTTCCTTGTTTAATTCTGTTGCAGTCAGAGAGCCATGGGACCGGATACAGAGAGAAGCCTATGGGGAGATCTAATGGACCGATTCAATTTCCAAAGGATGACGCCACTTAAGCATTAGGACTACAGCAAAGGGAAGGAGAGAGAGAGAGAGAGAGAGAGAGAGAGAGAGAGAGAGAGAGAGAGAGAGAGAGAGAGAGAGAGAGAGAGAGAGAGAGAGAGAGAGAGAGAGAGAGAGAGAGAGAGAGAGAGAGAGAGGAGAGAGGACAAGAGATAGACTGTAGAAATAAAACAAATATTCTCATCCATTGAGTTACATGCAATCATTCCCGGGGACGGCAATGGGATGCAATCTTGTTTTTTTTTTTTTGGGAATAGAGACGCAGGCGACTTATTGCGAGATATTGGTTGGGATTTTGCTGAAAGAACGGGAACGTTTCCTATAAGGAGATATGATTATACAATAAGGGAGAAACAGAGAGTCTACACATCCAGTGAGCAGACTGACAAAGCCCTGCAGACTCCTCCTCCCTCCACCTCCCTTAACTCATTCACAAGATAACCGAGAATATCCGCATTCACAAAACAGAGTGTCACAGATCAGCACCACCTCACACGATCTGCCTGTGCTGAGCAGAGATGTACACAGGGAGGGAGCCAAGAAGACTCCTCTAGTGCACGACCCTATGCATCGCTTTGGCGCACAGATGTTTACAGAAGACGTCCTTCCAACCAAAAGCCATAGCTGGGGATTTATCCGAAAGACCCTCGAATCCTGGAAGTACACGCTACGCTGCTAAGCTGTCGCCTACGATTCGCCTGATAGCCCTTTTTTTTAATTTTATTTTGTCGCCATCCGCATACGATGTGCACGCCGGCGCGTCTGCTGGCGCAGCATTTTGGGGACACACCTTCGTTTTTATAGATCCAGGAGGAGGATTCATTCAGATTTTAATTTTTTTTTTTCGTTTTTTCGTATTCCGATCACTAGGATGCATACAAAGGGCAAGACGGGGAATCGCTAACTACCTGGGATCTGGGTGGGGACTTTATAGATATACTCAGAGCACCATGGACCTCAAGTCTCACCTAGGTAAGTTGGCAAATAATATGCCTCTTTGGAGGATGTCGCTTATTCATTTAGGTTTTAGATAACGTGGTGTTTGGAATATATTTGGATTGTGTGAAAGAAATAGGAAAATAAATTAATAAATTCATTTTTAAATAAATAAATAAATAAATGAATTAATTAATTAATTAATAAATAAATAAACAAATGAATGAACGAATAAATAAATATTGCTTATATTTTGGAATATTTATCTTAGGCAGATTGGAAATCTGTAATGTCATTTTAGGAAATAAAAAATTATTAATGATTTAAGGGAATGCAATGGGTATTAATCCTTTAAAAAAAAAAAAAAAAAAAAAGGATGACACTATTCACATTGTAGGGCAGTGGCGTCCAAACGGCAGACCTCCAGCTGTTGCAAAACTACAACTCCCAGCATGCCCGGACAGCCGTGGCTGTCCGGGCATGCTGGGAGTTGTAGTTTTGCAACAGTTGGAGGTCCGCCGTTTGGAGACCACCGATCTAGAGCATTGTTTTTGTTCTGGTAATATACCAGGAGATGACATTTTTCTCAATGTTGGGGATTTTCTAGTGGATAAACCACATCCAGAGCCATGCTGGGAGTTGTAGTTCTGTAACAGCTGGAGATCTGCAGTTTGGAGGCCACTGCTGTAAGGGCAGAGAAAAAAAATATATTTTTAGCTTTTTTTGCTTTGCATCCTATAGATACATCTTTCCTACAATGAGAAAAAAAATAATTATCGAAGTAAGAATTTTAGGACAGTCTGTGGCCTTTTTCAGTTATTTTTGGGGTTTTCTTGAAAAGAAAAAAAAGTGAGCGCATTCTTAACGATTATTCATTTATTTATTCATTTATTTATTTACTTATGTATTCAGTTATTTATTTATTTATTTACTTATTTATTCATTTATTTATTTATTCATTTACTTATGTATTCAGTTATTTATTTATTTACTTATTTATTTATTCATTATATATATATATATATATATATATATATATATATATTCAGTTATTTATTTATTTACTTATTTATTCATTTATTTATTCATTTACTTATGTATTCAGTTATTTATTTATTTACTTATTTATTTATTCATTTACTTATGTATTCAGCTATTTATTTATTTACTTATTTATTCATTTATTTATTCATTTACTTATTATTCAGTTATTTATTTATTTACTTATTTATTCATTTATTTATTTGTTTATTATTTATTTATTTTTTAATTAGTTACACATGATGTGAAACCCTAATACTCTGTCTAATATCTTGTCAAATGGGACAAGATCCTAATCATAGGAAATAAAACAGAGCTGGGAAAAAAAAGTTATAAAAACAAAAAGAAAAATCCGACTTTCAGTTGCTGGAAATTTCATAGGTTTATGTGAAATTTTGCCAAAAAGAATACATTTATGAATAAATATTAGCGATACGTTTATCGTATAGTTTCATTGGGCTGCCTGGTCAACGTGTCTCAGCTGAATGAAGGTCCACTAGGTTTAAACTGCAGTCCTATGTAACGCCACATACTTGTAAAGCAGTTCATAAGGCCATGAATAAAGGTTTATATCAAATTAAGCCCTGCATAGTATGTGTATATGAACAGGTATCTGCGATGTGGATAACTATTACGTGTAGATTGGTATCAACATACAAATAAAATAGGTATATAAGCAACCAATACATGAACATTATTTTAACTAAGATTAGACATAACAGAGGTGTTTATGTAGGACAGACATAAATAAAAGCAATGCAAACAGTACAGTACGATGACCAATGTTAAAATTTAGAATACAAAAATTAAATTAAATTTTTTTTATCCCCTCCCAAAACCGTATATGAATAAAACCAGGAGTTGTCGAGTGAATATACCTTGGGTACTCCCAAAAAATGTACTGTGCTATAAATTGACATTTTCTAGTAACCATTTCTAAATCCCATTCGTCCATCGGTATACTACAGAACAGTGGGTTATTGGGTTTCTTGCTGTTTACAGCAGTTTACACCACCATTAAAAACCTCCTGGTCCAGTTCTATACTCACTGCCTCCTATAGAAAGGTGTGGACCTGGCGTCCATCACTTTCTATAGATCATAATCCAACCAGTAGCTGGGTCGTGGTGATGGGTATCTTCTCTCAAGGACAATTGTCCCTTGAAGGTTGCTGTGATATTTATCTTGTTATTTTTTATTATGTTATGTTCTTTTTTTTTTTTTTTTTAAGACAGGTTTAGGAAATTAGCATTAGAAAAGATATATGAGGACGCCTTGATTTTACTAATTTGCATTAGGGCCCACCAACATGTTTTGGGCCTATAAACCTGCCTTGGGCCTTCAAACATGCCTTGTGACTCTAAACAGGACTTAGGCCTATGACATGCCTTGGGCCTATAAACATAGCTTGAAGATGTGACAATGTCATGAGATAAAAGACAGATTGGTCGTAGATGGAGTATCATCAGGGGCGTAGCTATGGAGGTAGCAGAGGTAGCAGTTGCATCGGGGCCCTGGTACCTAAGGGGTCCCCAAAGCATATCTTCCCCATTAGAGACCAGTATTATAATTGGCATCACTGTTTTAGATTTTGCATCGGAGCCCAGAAGCTACAAGCTATACCTCTGAGTAACATGGTCGTCTTGTTTATTATCTAAATCCCTTTTTTACGATCCACGAGTAGAGCTTGGAAGCAGATATTATTAGATATCTTTGAGGAGCAGAAATTTGGAAAACTTTCTTCTAGTCATTGCCTAGTCGTGGGGTTTACTTAGACATTATTCGACGTTCCTAACCAAAGCCATCATTCATTCATTCAGTTGTTATTTTAGGCTGGCAAATCCAAAGCCGGCATTGCAGATAGACCTTCAAAGATGCAATTCACCTTCACATACCGTCGGAATTAATGTGTGACTTTGCAGCAGTAGGGCTAGCACTGAATGAATGGAAATCTATCAAGCCTATAGTGTCCCCAATTGGAGGTTGAGGTTTTCATCCTGAACATTGTATTGCCCTTCTCGTGACTCTATAACCCATCATGCTGCAGCCATTACTGTCAGTTATAGAGATCTGGAAACTGTGGGCCTTCGGATGTTGCAAAACTACAACTCCCGGCATGCCCGGACAGCCAACGGCTGTCCGGACATGCCGGGAGTTGTAGTTTTGAAACATCTTGAGGTCCACATTTTGGAGACCACTGGTCTATTAGAATTCTTTGCCAGTTTTTAGAAATAACATCAAGTCCCCATGTTGAAAAGCTCAGATGTCCAAGCCCAGCACTGAAGATGTATTATGATTTACCTACAAATACTTCTCTTTTCGGTGTCATCCCACGACCCTGTATTGTTGCCATCGATCTCTATCTTATTCTGAAGCCAACCTTGTCCTCCACTGAAGGATTATTTCTTCCATGTGACAATGGCCTCCACCCTATTACTGGATTTCCGGTCCTAAATCACATCATATAGTAATGGAACATGTGTTGTCCTCCTATGATTGAATCTATACCCAATAATGCTCCAACTATTATTGTCTACTGTAATTGCCATAGACGGCTTGGTGTTGACCAGCCATCTGTCGATAAGCACAAAGCTCCCTTTTGCAGAGGTGAAGGTGAAACTTGGCCTTTTACCAATACTCTGCACCAAGGAACATCTTAACTCAGAGACTATTTAAAGAGATAGTCTAGAAGTAAATCTACATAGGTCTTTAGTGATAGTCAATCAAGGAATATGGAAAATACTTAAAGGGGTTCTCCGGTGCTTACACATCTTATTCCCTATACAAAGGATAGGGGATAAGATGCCTGATCGCGGGAGTCCCGCCGCTGGGGACGCCCGTGATCATGCAAGCTATCACGCCCCCTCCCGTAGGCTTGCATTGAGGGGCGGAGCGTGCCGTCACACGGGGGTTGAGGCGTGACGTCACACGCGCCGGCCCGGTGGTTGCCCGTAATCAGACCCGGAGCGAACACGCTCCGGGGACTGATTACAAACGGGGTGCCGCGTGCATGATCACGGGCGTCCCCAGTGTCGGGACTCCCGCGATCAGGCATCTTATCCCCTATTCTTTGGATAGGGGATAAGGTGTGTAAGCACCGGATAACCCCTTTGAAGTTAGGGGTCAAGGACCATAGGTCGTGTGGGAACTGAGTCCCTGCACTTTTTTCTCAACAGGAACACCATTCCCATTAGCAGGAGTCCTGCAGGACCAGCCCTTGAGTGGAAATCATGGTTCCCTCACTTGTTTTTCCAGGACTTGACCCCTGCTTAAAGTGTTCCTGTCGTCAACAAATACTTTTTATATAATGTAGATAATACCATTATATGTATATTTATAATTTACATTGGTTTAAAAATGTGTATATTTTTGATCCTACAGCTATTGCCTGTGTGTATCTATGAGGAGTCCAAACACAGGAAGTGAGGGTGGATAAGCAGGGCCCTGTGCACTGAGGACAAGCGGGGCTCTGTGCACTGAGTCTCTATGACACGCCCCTGGCTCACACAGCAGGATGATTGACAAGCCAGGAGCCTGTACAGAGACCTGCTTCTTCTTCCTTCACTTCCTGTATTTGGACTCCTCATAGACACACACAGGCAATAACTGCAGGGACAGCATTTTTTCACCCAAAAATATACACATTTTTTAATCAATGTATATTCCAAAAATACATATAATGTTATTATCTACACTATATCAAAAGTTTTTGTTAGCAACAAGTACACTTTAAGAAGGATATGGAATACTGTTTGGGTATAGTTCCAGTCTTTACTGGTCGAGCTTATGTGTCAATTGTATACATGTGTTTATTTTTTTGGCCGGGAAAAGTGACTAGGGCTTCATGGAACCTTATTGTAGGAGGTCACCCAGGAAGAAGACAATATTTCCAGGTGTTTCTCAGTGGTTAAAGAGGTACTCCGGTGGAAAACATTTTTTTTTTAAATCAACTGCTGCCAGAAAGATAAACAGATTTGTAAATTAATTGTATTAAAAAATCTTTACCCTTCCATTACTTTTAAGCAGCTGTATGCTACAGAGAAAATTATTTTCTTTTTGAATTTCTTTTCTGTCTGACCACAGTGCTCTCTGCTGACACCTCTGTCCATGTCAGGAACTGTCAAGAGCAGCATAGGTTTGCAATGGGGATTTTCTCCTGCTCTGGTGTCAGCAAAGAGCACTGTGGACAAGACAAAAAAAAGAAATTAAAAAAGAAAATAATTTTAGCATACAGCTGCTAAAAAGTACTGGAAGGGTAAATATTTTTTAATAGAATTCATTTACAAATCTGTTTAACTTTCTGGCACCAGTTGATTTAAAATAAAAATGTTTTCCGCCGGAGTACCCCTTAAAAGCATTTGCCACGTGTGGCATTGTGTGGACACTTGAGACACATTATACACCATTCATGTATCTAGAATAGCAAAGCTTAGATGTCAACATTTTAGACAATCCCCTAACAAGCACAGTTGCTCAGTATTTTCCAGGTTTTCGTATTTTGTCTCATATTCAGTGCCAGGCAAACTGATCTGATGAAGGGGGAGTGTACCCCCAAAACGTGTCTTCCATTCTACTATTGATGTGGATTTTTTTATCAATAATAAAACATCAACATTTACCTATACATTCTTCTGATTTGGACAACTTTCTTCCATGGAATACCAGCAGCGCCTGACAAAAAAAAAATTAATAAATAAAATGTTTTCCTCATCCCCTTCCAAATGCAAATATTGAGGTCAATATGTTGGCAATCCATTATAATTCAATCTATGTGCCTAAGAAGCGAGATCGAATGGGGCAAAATATGATAGATTATGCAATATTTTTTTATTATTATTAAAAAGGTATAAAAAAAAACCTGAGATCAGGTGGACAAATTGGGAAGCAATGCCTTTAAATTGTTGTTCATTTATCTCTATAAATCATAATATTTACAATCTTGGCTATATGTATTATTATATACTATATTATTTACTACAATATACAAAACAAAACTTATATGAATATACAGGGTGAGCCATTTATCTGGATACACCTTAATAAAATGGGAATGGTTGGTTCCTGTTTGTGGCACATTAGTATTTGTGAGGGGGGAAACTTTCAAGATGGATGGTGACCATGGTGGCCATTTTGAAGTCGGCCATTTTGAATCCAACTTTTGTTTTTTCAATAGGAAGAGGGTCATGTGACACATCAAACTTATTGGGATTTTCACAAGAAAAACAATGATGTGCTTGGTTTTAACGTAACTTTATTTTTTCATGAGTTATTTACAAGTTTCTGAACACTTATAAAATGTGTTCAATGTTCTGCCCATTGTGTTGGCTTGTCAATGCAACCCTCTTCTCCCACTCTTCACACACTGATAGCAACACCGCAGGAGAAATGCTAGCACAGGCTTCCAGTATCCGTATACACTGCTATATACTACTATATACACCGCAGGAGAAATGCTAGCACAGGCTTCCAGTATCTGTAGTTTCAGGTGCTGCAGAATGGGCAAAACAAAAATTGGAAGAGGACCCTCAGTTTACGCAGAAGATTTTGTTCAGTGATGAGGAAACTTTTATGTGAATGGCGAAGTTAACAAACAAAACCACCGCTATTGGTCTGACACTAACCCACATTGGATAGATCCCTCCAAGACTGTTGGAACACAAAAATTGATGGTATGTTGTGGTACATGGGGTACAAAGATAGTGGGGCCATTCTTCATCAATGGAAACCTCAAGGCCACTGGATATGTGAATTTGCTACATGATGATGTGTTTCCCTCTTTATGCACTGAAGCTGGCACGTTCCCTGAGTTTTTCCAGCAAGATGGTGCACCACCACATTATGGGTGTCAGGTCCGAGCATTCCTAGATGAAAAGTTTCCTGGAAAGTGGATTGGTCGTCGTGGGCCAGTTGAATGGCCCCAAGGTCTCCCGATCTGACCCCCTTAGACTTTTATCTTTGGGGTCATCTGAAGGCAATTGTCTATGCTGTGAAGATACAAGATGTGCAGCGCCTGAAACTACGGATACTGGAAGCCTGTGCTAGCATTTCTCCTGCGGTGTATATAGTATATAGCAGTGTATACGGATACTGGAAGCCTGTGCTAGCATTTCTCCTGTGGTGTATATAGTAGTATATAGCAGTGTATACGGATACTGGAAGCCTGTGCTAGCATTTCTCCTGCGGTGTATATAGTAGTATATAGCAGTGTATACGGATACTGGAAGCCTGTGCTAGCATTTCTCCTGCGGTGTATATAGTAGTATATAGCAGTGTATACGGATACTGGAAGCCTGTGCTAGCATTTCTCCTGCGGTGTTGCTATCAGTGTGTGAAGAGTGGGAGAAGAGGGTTGCATTGACAATCCAATACAATGGGCAGCACATTGAACACATTTTATAAGTGGTCAGAAACTTGTAAATAACTCACGAAAGAATAAAGTTACGTTAAAACCAAGCACATCATTTTTTTTCTTGTGAAATTCACAATAAGTTTGATGTGTCACATGACCCTCTTCCTATTGAAAAAAGTTGGATTCAAAATGGCCGACTTCAAAATGGCCGCCATGGATCACCACCCATCTTGAAAAGTTTCCCCCCTCACAAATACTAATGTGCCACAAACAGGAAGTTAATATCACCAACCATTCCCATTTTATTAAGGTGTATCCATATAAATGGCCCACCCTGTATAAAAAAAATTAACCAGCATGTTATGATTTGAAACACAATTATGATAGATTTAGTGATCCTTTACCACTTTATAATCTTCAGACTATTGTTTGCTATTTTTTGGGGGCATTTCGTGGACACCTGAGACACATGGTGCGCCATTCAGTTATCTAGAACATCAAAGCTTGGATGGAAACATTTTAGAGAGACTTATAAGAAGTGGTGTCAGGAGAGAGAGAGAGAGCTATCAGTCATCTTTCTAATAGTGGGTCACAGAGAATGGGGCACAGCTACAGTTCCTCACACAACCTGTGGGCTGGTTTGGCGCTATTTATAAAAGAATAGAGTCTTGATTTTTAGTCCCGGGCAACCCCATTGTTGGACTGTTCTACCAGAGTCAAGAGGATCCTACAGTCGGCTTAGACTCCGGCAATGGACCCCAAAGGTCCAACAGGAGTAAGTAATTTGGAGCTGGCTTTGGCACCAATCACTTGTCTTCTAGGGTCTATTTCTTTTGGGTTGCCTTACACAAGCACAAGTTCTGAATATGGAGAAGGGGGGTTATAATTTCTTCTGGTGGGCTCAAGTAACCCCGGTTTAGGATAAGTTTAAATGATACAAAACACAGTGCTAGGCGAAGTATCTTCATTAAAGGGGTACTCCACCCCTAGACATCTTATCCCCTATCCAAAGGGTAGGGGATAAGATGTCTGATCGTGGGGGTCTCGCCGCTGGGGACCCCCCGCAATATAGCATGCAGCACCCACCTGTTTCTTGTCCGGAAGCGCTGGAGGGTCTGGGTCGCGATCACGGGAACGGAAGTCCGTGACGTCATGACTCCGCCCCCGTGTGACGTCACGCCCCGTCCCCTCAATGCAAGTGTATGGGAGGGGGCGTGACGGACGTCACGCCCCCTCCCATAGACTTGCATTGAGGGGACGGGACGTCACACCGGGGCGGAGTCATGACGTCACGGACTTCCGTTCCCGTGATCGCGACCCAGACCCTCCAGCGCTTCCGGACAAGAAACAGGTGGGTGCTGCATGCTATATTGCGGGGGTCCCCAGCATCGGGACCCCCGGGATAAGATGTCTAGGGGTGGAGTACCCCTTTAAGTGTGTATGGCAAACTTTTATTCTATCTTAACATTGTATGTGCTGATGTTTCTCACCTATAGTTTAATGCACCAGTTAAAGTTGACAACAAAATGTTAAAGTTGATTTCCCATAAAAATTCTTCATGTTAGTGAAGCAGAAGGAGGTGGACATGATGGACATGACAATAACCATATTCGTTTCTTCTTCCTCGCTATCACAAGTGCACCACACGAGGTCTAAAATGAGAAGAGCCATTGAAGACTGACTTCAGAGCCTATACTGCCTCAGATCTACGGCCCTTGGTTGTTAGGCAATGTCCATAGCAACCAGTCTGTCTCCAATAAATCAGACCCTCAGCTCTAAGCCGAATTGACAGATGATTAAAGGGGTACTCCACTGGAAAACATATTTTTTTTTTTTAAATCAACTGATGACAGAAAGTTAAACAGATTTGTAACTTACTTCTATAAAAAAATCTTAATCCTACTAGTACTTATAAGCTCCTGTATGCTCCACAGGAAGTTCTTTTCTTTTTGAATATCTTTTCAGTCTGACCAGTGACAGTGCTCTCTGCTGACACCTCTGTCCATTTTAGGAACCGTCCAGAGTAGGAGAGGTTTGCTATGGGGATTTGCTCCTACTCTGGACAGATCCTAAAATGGACAGAGGTGTCAGCAGAGAGCACTGTCAGTGGTCAGACTGAAAATATATTCAAAAAGAAATGAACTTCCTGTGGAGCATACATGAGCTTATAAGTACTAGAAGGATTAAGATTTTTAAGTAAATTACAAATCTAAAAACAAAAGGAAAAAGGAAAAATAGCCAGCACAACAACCTAATACACAGGTGCCCGCTGCTGTGGCAAATACAAAATGTACAAAAAAGAAAGTTGCAACAGCACTCTATGTGGAGCATATAGCAGCTGATAAGTACTGGTTGGATTAATATTTTTAAATAGAAGTAATTTACAAATCTGTTTAACTTTCTGGCACCAGTTGATTTTAAAAAAAATCTTTTCTACCGGAGTACCCCTTTAAATCCAAACTGGACCTCCAGATGTTGCAAAACTACAACTCTCAGCATGCCCGGACAGCCAACGGCTGTCCGGGCATGCTGGGAGTTGTAGTTTTGCAACATCTGGAGGTCAGCAGTTTGACACCTACTGACTTAAATTTTCCATATTTTCTGGAAACAGTAGATTTAAAAAAAAAAAAATTTTTTCCAGTGGAGTACCCCTTTAATGGGAGGTTAGGGGTGGATATAATATTCAACTTGGATATAAAATAAAAATATTTAGATTTAGATTTTTTTTTTCTGCAAAACGTGCATATTTTACATTTTTTGGCAAATTGGTAATTATAACACTTATAATTATTCTTACATAGTCTGTATATAAACGTTATAAAAAACAAGGGCTCATGCGTGAAAAAATTGTACAACAATAAGGCTCAGGGTTAAAACTCAACCCATATAGAGAGCCCCCGGAGTGGACAGCATGTGAGGGGAGGGGGCACATGGCAGGGGGCAGTAGGACGTACAGGAAGGAGTGTAGAAGGGATGGGAGTGGGGGGGATATGTGACGTAGGAAAGAGGGGGGGGGGGGGAGTAGGGGTATAAGAAGTAAGGGAGGAAGAGGAGGAGTCAGTGGGGAACGCTATGGCCTTTGCACCACATTGGCGTTTCTGTGTTTTATCGGGAAAGGGTGGTGTAGGCCAAGCGTAATTCTACGATCCCCTAGTCATGATAATGTATGTAAGAATCCATCATAGAGAAGCACTTGGTGCCCGTTTGGTTGACGCACACTTCTTCTCCTCAGGTTCTGTGAACCTGCACAAGGTTTTCCCTTTAGCAGATAAGGGAACATAAAAGCTGCCTTAGGGCCACAAGTACATTTTGTTCTGCAAGAGATAGGTTGGAGGATCAGTAATCCCCAGACAGTCACGAGGACGGCATATGGTGACATGAACCAGCACCGGGAGGGGGACATATTTTCCTCTTGCTATACTGTATTCTGTGTTTGCCCCCTCCATATTGGTTAAAACAAGGTAGTGATATATATATATATATATATATATATATATATATATATATATATATACAGTGGTCCCTCAACATACGATGGTAATCCGTTCCAAATGGACCATCGTTTGTTGAAACCATTGCATGTTGAGGGATCTGGGCAATGTAAAGTATAGGACAGTGGGCTACAACATGTGGACCTCCAGATGTTGCAAAACTACAACACCCAGCATGCCCGGACAGCCGTTGGCTGTCCGGGCATGCTGGGTGTTGTAGTTTTGCAACATCTGGAGGTCCGCAGGTTGTAGACCACTGTTAGAGAAAGTTGTACTCACCTGTCCGGGATGTCGCCGTCCATCACTGTCGCCACGTCCCCGAGGTGTCCCCGACGCTCCGGCAAGGCCTCTGCTTCCCCGGCATCCTCGCTCTCTGTCGCCGCCATCACGTCGCTACGCACGTCGCTCCTATTGGATGACGGGACGGTGTGTGCAGCGACGTGATGACGTCGATGGAGAGCGCCGACGATGACAAGGATCCCGAAGAGGACGCGCCGGAGCCCCGAGGACAGGTAAGTGATCGTCAGCGGACCACACGGGGCACCGTAAACGGCTATCCGGTGGCAGCTGAAGCAGTGGCCCCGACATACAATGGCATCGTATGTTGATGCTGCCTTCAACATGCGATGGCCTCTGAGAGGTCATCGTATGTTGAAATGATCGTATGTCGGGGCCATCGTAGGTCGGGGGGTCACTGTATATATATATATGTATATATATATATATATATATATATGTATATATATATATATATATATATATATATATATATATATAAAAACAAATAAGCATTTATTACTGGCCCAACGAAGAGAGTTGTCAGTTAAAAGAATGGAACACCTTTTACAATGTAAATCTAACACAAAGTATAGCAAAAGATGTTGGTTGTTCCCAGTCAGCTGTGTGTAAAATGTTCTGCCTGCATACAGAAAATTTGGAAGAAAACGCTAACCCAAAAAAAAAAAAAGGAAAAGAAAAAGAAAAGAAAATTAGGCAG
Source organism: Hyla sarda (assembly GCF_029499605.1). NCBI lineage: Eukaryota > Metazoa > Chordata > Amphibia > Anura > Hylidae > Hyla > Hyla sarda. The sequence continues at coordinate 152,762,223 of NC_079197.1, forward strand.
CAACAGGAGTGAATGTTTGTAACAGAACAAAAAAAATCGACTCCAATGAGATATATACTGTGTCAGGAACTGTCCAAAGTAGAAGCAAATTCCCATAGAAAACCTCTCCTGCTCTGGACAGTTCCTGACATAGAGGTGTCAGCAGAGAGCACTGTGGTCAGATTGGAAAGAACTACACAACTTCCTCTATAGCATACAGCGTAAGTACAAGAAGGGTTAAGATTTTTAAATAGAAGTAATTTACAGAACTGTATAACTTTTTGGCACCAGTTGATTTGAAAACATTTGTTTTACACTAGAGTACCCCTTTAAGGGAAGGCATATTAGCTCAATGACTCAAGGAGAACCATTTCATATTCAGCAGAAATTTATGGTGGAAATAAAATAAAAAAATACAAGGCTTTATCCACTCTTTAAAGTGTTACATGTCAAATGTTTTAATTGATTGGGGTTTCAGTGTTGAGACCCCCTAGTGATCTCTAGATATAGCTAGAGATATCTGTCACATTGCAAGTCATAGGCTCCATAGACTGCAATAGAGCCCATCTCCTACAGTAAAAACCAGGCCGGGGAATGAGATTGGTTGGGATTACAACCTATCAAAACTTTTGACAAGTCTGCATGACTTAGCAAAAGTCTTCCCTCTCCATATTGCATCTCAACAATCTTTCCCTCTTCATACTACACATCCACAATCCTTCCTACTCAATATGACACATCCACTGTCCTTCCCTCTCCATATTATACCTCTAACAACCTTTCCTTTCCATATTACACCTCCACCATCTTCCCCTCTCCATATTACACTTCCACCGTCCTTTCCATATTACACCTCCACCATCTTTCCCTCTCCATATTACACCTCCACCATCTTCCCCTCTCCATATTAAACCTCCACCGTCCTTTCCATATTACACCTCCACCATCTTTCCCTCTCCATATTACACCTCCACCATCTTCCCCTCTCCATATTACACTTCCACCTTCCTTTCCATATTACACCTCCACCATCTTTCCCTCTCCATATTACACCTCCACCATCTTCCCCTCTCCATATTAAACCTCCACCGTCCTTTCCATATTACACCTCCACCATCTTTCCCTCTCCATATTATACCTCTAACAACCTTCCCTCTCCATATTATACCTCTAACAACCTTCCCTCTTCATATTACACCTCCACCATCTTTCCCTCTCCATATTACACCTCCACCATCTTTCCCTCTCCATATTATACCTCTAACAACCTTCCCTCTCCATATTACACCACCACTATCTTTCCCTTTCCATATTACACCTCCACCATCTTCCCCTCTCCATATTACACTTCCACCGTCCTTTCCATATTACACCTCCACCATCTTTCCCTCTCCATATTACACCTCCACCGTCCTTCCCTCTCCATATTATACCTCTAACAACCTTCTCTCTCCATATTACACCTCCACCATCTTTCCCTCTCCATATTACACCACCACTATCCTTCCCTCTCCATATTACACCACCACTATCTTTCCCTCTCCATATTACACCTTCACCATCTTTCCCTCTCCATATTACACCTCAACCATCATTTCCTCTCCATATTAAACTTTCAACAACCTTTACTTTTTACATTACACCCCACCATCCTTTTCTCTCCATATTACATCTTCACCATTCATCCCTCTCACTATTACACCTCCAATAACTTCCCTCTCCATATTATACCTCTATCAATCATCTTCTCCAGTCTCCAAATGATACCTCCACTAACCCTCCCTCTCCATATGACCCCTCCACAGTCCTTTCTTCTCTATATTACACTTCAGCCTTCCTTTTCCCTCTCCATATTATACCTCCACTATCCTTCCCTCCATATTACACTAATGCCCTTAAACCATTGCTCTCCTCACTTTCTTCTGCTCCCCGCTTCGCCAGTTCTTCATCCCGTCTTCCCCCCTTTCATATAGTTTCCCCTCTCTCACCACTTGAAAGCTCCTGGTAACCACAAAGCAAGACTTCATCTTCCCTCCACCCTTCCCGCTAATCTGTAGAGAGCGTTGTCGTCCTCCCCTGTTCTGCTCATGTACCATATACAGTTTTGATGTTTTTTGACTGATTTAGCACCTAGGTCACTCTTGGGATGTAACTATGATCTATGAGACCGGAGCTTGTTCAAGTGCATCGGTCAGCCCATCCATGAAAGCAATGTATGGATGAGCAGCATCTGTCTGAGAATGGCCGCCATGTAATAGTGCCCTTTGGTTGGCCTCCCGCAACTTGTCATAAAGATAATATGGAGGAAACTCAAGCAGAATGCACAGAAATACGCTGATCATTGGGCTTCAGTCTAGCCGTGGGTTGTTACGATGAGACAAATAGGGGAAATTGTTAATGATTTATTTTTACTTTTTAGACATATTTATCAAGGACCTTTTTTGTGACTTTTTCACCATGCTCATCCTCTTTATAGTTTTTGGCCTAAAAAGAGGCGTGGTTTTAATGTCATGACTTTTAAAGGGGTACTCCATCGATAAACATCTTATCCCTTATCTGAAGGATAGGCGATAAGATGTCTGATCGTGGGGGTCCCCAGCACGGCACCCCGGTCATCCGTGCATGGAGTGAACTCCGCTCCATGCCAGATGACTGGCGACTACAGTAGCCACGCCCCCTTCATTCATGTCTATGGGAGCAGGGGTGATGGCTACGTATTAGCCGTCACGCCCCCTCCCATAGACATGGATGGAGGGGGCGTTGCGTGATGTCTTGAACACGGGAGCTCCATGCTTCCGTGTTCCGGACAGCGCCACTACTGGCCCGGAGATCGCGGGGCGATCAAACATTTTATTTCCTATCCTTTAGATAGGGGATAAGATGTTTATCGCCAGAGTACCCCTTTACTGTACTATATAGGTGACTTTTTCTCCTCTCATTTGGTGGTAAAAAAACACACATGACAAAAGAGTACTTTGGGGGGGGGGGGGGGAAGAGCAAATTCACCATACACCGTGCGACAATATTAACAATTTTGCACAATTTGTAACAAAAGTTGTAAATTGTTAATTCCCCCTCAAAATGTTTAATACTGTTTAAATATTTAAACGTGGCACAAAACACATTTGCTTGTTTATCTATAAATATTTTTGGCCAAAAGGAGTAGCACAATTTAAGGTTTATTTTTAAATGTGAAGAATTATATCTCAGCCCCTAACATATTCTATAATAAAAGACCAGGATATCTGACTTCTGCATTAGACGGTGTGGTGTGAATGGCGAACAGTACAACACATCACTTACTTCACTTGTGTCTCCTGGAAGCCTCTCTGTGGCATAATGCCTGGAAAAGCAATTAGAGACACAGTAATAAGGAATAAAGTGGTTTTCTCCAAGTAGACTGCAGTATAGATAAGGTCATGTATTTCCCCTGTGGTCGGAGTTAAGTTAAAACTCTCACTGAGTGATTTTTAATACACATTATTATCAGGGCATATATAAGGCCTCCTTATACACTACACGAAAAATCTCCTAAACTACCGCATTTTTCGCCGTATTAGACGCACTTTTTATTCCCCAAAACTGGGGGGAAAAAGTCGGTGCGTCTTATACGGCGAATACACCCCTATCGGGTCGGTCCCTGCGGCCATCAACGGCCGGGACCCGCGGCTAATACAAGACATCACCAATCGCAGTGATGCCCTGTATTAACCCTTCAGACGCGGCGATCAAAGCTGACCGCCGCGTCTGGAGGGAAAGTGACACTAACCCAGCTGTTCAGTCGGGCTGTTCGGGACCGCTGCGATTTCACCGGGGCGGTCCCGAACAGCCCCACTGAATAGCCGGGTTAGTGCTTACAGGACACCAGGAGGGACCTTACCTGCCTCCTCGGTGTCTTCTCTGTTCAGGGATCCCCTGTATGGCCGGCGTCATCTCCTTCCTCGTCATCACGTCGTCACGTATGTGCGTCGGCGTGCGTAACGACGTGATGGCGGCGACGGAGAGCGAGGATACCCGGCTGGCAGCAGAGACGTTCCGGAGCGACGGGGACATGGTGACAGCGATGGAGCGACATCCAGGGCAGCGGTGACGGGTCCGGAGCGGCGGGGACACGTGAGTATTACCTCCTATGCAGTGATCTTCAATCTGAGGACCTCCAGATGTTGCAAAACTACAACTCTCAGCATGCCCGGACAGCCAACGGCTGTCCGGGCATGCTGGGAGTTGTAGTTTTGCAACATCTGGAGGTCCGCAGGTTGAAGACCACTATTGGGTTCAAAATCTTTATTTTTTTAGATTTTGCACCTATAAATTGGGTGCGTCTTATACGCCGGTGCGTCCTATAGGACGAAAAATACAGTACATGATAAATCACATTCACATTCAAAGTGTTAATGTAAGAAGCTTTTTGAAGCCTTTTTGGTGACATGTTACATTTTGTATTATATAGTACTAGACCAAGAGAAGTCTATTAGAAAAAAAAATAAAATAAATATGCCACATGCTTTGTGCAATTGCACCTGGATGCAAAAACTCACCACTGAAAACATCATAAAACACTTGCCATTTTTTTTTTTTAGGAATTTACTGTGTGAAACCTGAATTATTGAAATTATACTCAAAGCATACCTGTCATATCACAGAAAAAAAATAATGCTTCCATATGTTACTCACTGTTTTATGTGTCTAACTGCTTACTCATTCTGACATCCACTGCTCAGGAAGGGATGTGTTTGAAGCAAGCACTGAGCCTGCCTTCACTCACCATGCATTCACTTCCTCCCTGAGTCTGCTGTGCTGGGTCTCTTTATCCAATCACTGCAGTATCCCGCTGCTCTCTGTTTTCATGCTGCAGTTTAATAGGCCAGGAGTAATCCCAAAGGAGTAATAGGATCTTAAGAATAGGAACTGGAGTATCCTGTAAGAATGGAGTGGCTTGCTGATGCTCCATTCATTGTCAATGGGAGTTGTCCAAAAAATGCTGAGTATAGTGTTTGGCTATTTCCATGGCTGCCATAGAGAATAAATAGAGCAGTAGCCTGCATGCACGACCAGTAACAGGACCATTCTAATGGGAGACTCATGCCCCATTCTCAAGTTGCTGGGGGAGGATCCTAATGGTCAGAGCCCGCAATATCACATTGTTATGTGGATGCTAGATTCTATTTATTTTAACTGGAGACTTGAGTCCCTGAGATGATCATAGCATCATTCTATTACATTAGGACTTTTAGAATTTGTATTTATCGGCATCAAGTCCAATTTATGAGAAAAAAAAATAAAAATAGGCTGCAGCAGCACAATATGGCCAAATGAGAGTCAATAAATGTTTGATAGGTGGGTCCTCTCGTTTTACCCCATTTCACTAGAGTTGTCCAAATTCAGGGTAAGAATAAATGCAGTATAGATGCTCTTTACAGACAAGTCTATGGGATTTATTAAAACAAGTAGAAAGCCATCTATCTGGTGGACTGTGGACCAAGGGTCAATTTTTCCCATGGGAAGATTCCACCTATCAGACATTTCTGCCATATCCTTGGAATAGGAACACTTATTATTATATCAGTAAGCCATAATTTGTAGTATAGATCTAATGTATAATAAAGAGGAGTGATGACTTTGGAACAGTGACTATATCATAGGGTAGTGTCATGTGTAGCCTCCACTATAGACTGACATAATATGAATATAGGCAAATAAGTAAGTTTCTTTCTTTTTCTTTTCAGGATCTTCAGATGTACCTTGATGGACAATACCACATAAAACCATTGACATCCAAAGACGGAATTTTGTTGCATAGCTACGAGAAAGAATTATAAATGATGGAGAGTTCTACTGGGGACGTCCAACAGGTCCTTTCCATAGACCAAATCCGTTCCATCAGGGCCAACAATGATTATGTGGAGCGACCCACTGTCTCGTTCATGCAAACCTGGTCAAATCCTTCACTTTCCCAACATGCTGCAAAGCAAGAGTGGCCTAATGATCACCTGGTCTTCTACAACCACCAGGATCTTCATCGCAGCCAAAGTCATCAACACCAATCACAACATCTTACCCACGATTTAAGCCATTCCAGTACAATAAGCTCAGTGTCTAGAAGCACCACAGCTTCAGATCAAAGACTACTAACTGGGGTAACCCCATCTAATTCAAGACATTCTCTTATGAGGACACAGCCCAAGGATGGAGACCTAAAGCAAGATCAATTTATCAAAGGATTAATGGAAAAGTCTGACAGGTATATGGGCCACCTTTTTATCTGTGAAGAGTGCGGGCGCTGCATATGTGATGAGTGTACGCAAGTTCGGAAACTTCCTTCTTGTTGGATTTGTGACCAGCGCTGCTTGTGTTCTGCCGAAAATGTAATAGATTATGGAACTTGTCTTTGTTGTATCAAGGGCCTCTTCTACCACTGTTCTTCTGACGATGAGGACAACTGTGCCGATAATCCTTGTTCTTGCAGCCAAGGCTCCTGTTGTGCTCGATGGGCCATCATGAGCCTCCTCTCTTTCTTCATGCCCTGTCTATGCTGCTATCCTCCTATGAAAGGTTGCCTGACCCTTTGCCAGAAGGGCTATGATAAAGTAAAAAGACCAGGCTGTCGTTGTGAAAATCACACCAACACGGTCTGCAGAAAAATATCCTCATCTAGTGGCACACCATTTCCAAGGCCTTTCGATAAACCGGTATGACCTAAGAGGGCCGCTTTGGAATTAATCCTACTTCATTATTTCCCTGAATCTTCTCTGATATATTCCTCTTCTCGGAAACACTTTGGTGCCAGAGTCAGTGAAAGCCTTACCAAGATCCCACTTGCAATCCAGGAATGCAATGTAATATGGATCAATGATCCTACGAGAGTAAAGCGCAGAAAAATAACTTTATAACTCAACAACTAAAATGCTATGGTAAGTTTCGGAGATACCTCTGCCACCTCATCTTCAGGTAACAATGGGATGTCATAGAAGAAGGATTGAACATTCTTGAACTTGAAAAAAAAGAAGAAACTTTTACAAAAGACTGAAGGATTGACAGCTTAGTGAACTTATTGAGCTTTCGGTGAATGATTCTTTGAGCTTGTTGGCTGTTCCGAATGACTGAAATACAGTAGGAACTCAAGATGAAAGACTATGAGAAACATGAAAATGTGTGCACTTTAATACAGCAGACAGAGCAATTGCAAGAAGAACTGTAGAACAGTATAGATATTAGGGATAAACTGTCGACATGAATCAAACAGGGAAAACAAGATGAATCTTCAGAAGATGCCCGATTGAAGTAGAATTAATGCCTGGTTATAAACCCACAACCTAGAACACATCCCATCCAAACTGGGGAGCGACATTTTTGTTTTTCTCAATTTTAAAAGAAAGCTTTTAGCAAACTTATCGACGAGGCAAAATTACATTTTGTCATATATCACGATATGATGTAAACCAAAGAGATATATTTTGCATGGATAGGTTATGTTTCTTTATCATGCCCTATATTGATATAGTTGTTCATTTTGTTGCCATTTCTTCTCAGGTGGCACTTAAAGCTAAGATTGAAATCTCCACTGCATAGAAACCTTACCGGCAGTGTTTTGTAGGTCTTCTTCAGCAGTGAATTCAGTCGCAAAGTTGACTTGTTGGTGGGAACCGATAGTGTATTACATTGGTTTCCACCATTGTTGAGAAACGATGTACCATTTCTTTCAGAAAAGGTACCAATGGCATAAAAATGACCAGATTACCAAGTGTTCATGCTGAAGCCTCATTCACTGTACATTGCACTTTGCGAAAATTCTGCAAAAAAAAAAAGAAAAGTATATATATACATATAAAGGTGCTTATATCTACTGATTGTCCATGTATTATGGAGTGTTACATGTAAACTTCTCAAAGTGACCAAGGTTTAAATAAATCTATAAATATATCTATTGGAAAAATCAGGGAGTCAGGAGCTAGATAGCCAATAAATTGAGAAGTGGAATTCTGACGCCTACTTTTTGGAAGGTCGTTTCTCTAGATCTGGCGCTTAGTAGTCTTAAACAGCACTTATTATCTCATCGTTCTCATGAACTACCGATTGGAATTCATCTACCACTCCCCTCCCCCCCCCAAAAAAAATTAAATAATTCAACACAGATCGAATGGTATACAGTATGTCCATTAGCTGCTAGAGAGAGGTTGTTCCTCTCAGTTCAGATTGGGTTTCATACATTATTAATTTATAAAACATATCCGGAATAGTGGTGCTCCGTCCCTCACAAGGTCAAACAGGCAGATTCTATAACATATACAATACAATGGTACCAGTAAAACATATAATTCATAGTAACTAACAGATAACTTAGCGTTATTCTGACTATACTACATTGGTTAACATCTGATTGGTATAAATGGTTATATATCTTGATATCCTATAAATCGACATACCTCCTACCATGAATAAGGGAGGCAGCCATGGCATTATAGTATATGTATGGCAATACACCTATTGCTTTACAGTGGGATTAGGTTTCAGAACTTATTTATGACATATCCTAATATACCTATCAGTTTCATATGAATATAATATGGTCACAAGGGATACAACTCTTGGTCAACCTGTAGTCAACTGAACCAATGGGGTATTTTGGTTTAGTAAAACTGCAGAAAGAGTTGGGTCCATATGGGAAATTGTAACCATATTACTGTCATATGAAAGCAGCCTTATTATGTGGCCTGAACTCTAAAGGTGGATATAAACCATGAATAGCTGTAAGCCAAGCATTGGTTTAGCCAACCCGATTTTCCCATACACATGAATATTCGGCACAGCTGACCATTTATGTGTTCTAAATGGAAAAAGGAGGGGTAAGCCACTGCCAGACAGGTCTGGCAGGGGCTCTTCTCTCTGAAAACCAAAGGGTTGGATCGCTGAAATCCAACATGCCCAACCCTTCCCTCCCCAACTTCATCTGTCGGGTAAGAGAGTTGGAATGCCCCATATATTTTAGACCAGTGGTCTCAAACTGTGGCCCTTCCATGCTGGGAGTTGAAGTTTTGCAACATCCGGAGGGCCACAGTTTGAGACCACTGCTTTAGACAGTTGGCCGGTCCCACCAAAGTCAACGGGCTCGGCTGAATTGGGACTAAAGTTCATGGGGACCTTTATTGAACCGATAGGCTGTACTGTCATGATTGGTGGAAAACAAACCTTTTGATAAGCTTCAAGAAAGTTATCTAGTCTACCTGTGAAGTCAGATCACCTCGATATGAAGTCACATGAAAATCATTCAATGCTTACGATATAGCTAATAATTCGTAACAAGAAAAGAAAAAAATGTATGTAAAATGTCTAAGAAAATCTATATTTTTGATCTTTTTTTACAAACATGAAAATATTAGCATTAAAATTATTTATGAGAATCAGTGTATGCTTTATTGAATAACTGGACCTTGCTAAAGTAGGTCTTGGTCGCATGCCTGGTACCCATGTATTCAATTTGTTAAGCATGAAAGAAAGTGATACAGATACGATATACAGAGTGGAGAAAAAAATAATGACTGGGAAGGCATCGATAAATAAGCTCATCAAATCTGTACAAGAATGTGGTTCACTTTTGTAGAAAAGAAATATTTTGGAATATATTATAAAATTTTTATCTTTTTTTCTGGGAAGATTCCATATATATATGTTCTCTGTTTTTGTGAGAGAATACAATTATAAATATATATCTATCTATCTATGTTAGAAAAAAAAATGATTGCAGTGGCAAGAATGTCATGCATGGTCCACGGGCACTTACCGAATTTTCCCAAATTAAAGTGTGTTTTCCTTATTTACCCATTCACCATTCCCCATATTCAATTTTGTTCCCAAAAAGATATCCTCCTTTTTAACTATTTAATGAGATAAATAAGTTATAGTAGTTGCCTATATTTTTTTTTACCTGAAAAACTAAAAGAAAGTTAAAATGATTTTTCTGCACCATATTTTTTTAATAAACCATTTTTTGTCATTTTTTTTAAATAAAAATGAGTTTAAAGGGGTACTCCCGTGAAAAACTTTTTTTTTTAAATCAATTGGTGCCAGAAAGTTAAACAGATTTGAAAATTACTTCTATTTAAAAAGAAAATCTTAATCCTTCCAGGACTTATTAGCTGCTGAATACTACAGAGGAAATGGTTTTCTTTTTGGAACACATATCTGACATCATGACCACAGTGCTCTCTGCTGACATCTCTGTCCATTTTAAGGACTGTCCAGAGTAGGAGAAAATCCCCATAGCAAACATATGCTGTTAGCAAACAATTCCTAAAATGAACAGAGATGTCAGCAGAGAGCACTGTGGTCATGATGTCAGCAGAGAGCTCTGTGTTCCAAAAAGAAAACCATTTCCTCTGTAGTATACAGACCCTAAAAAGTACTGGAAAGATTAAGATTTTTTAATAGAAGTAATTTACAAATCTGTTTAACTTTCTGGCACCAGTTGATTTAAAGGGGTTCTCCGGTGCTTACACATCTTATCCCCTATCCAAAGGATAGGGGATAAGATGCCTGATCACGGGAGTCCCGCCGCTGGGGACCCCCGTGATCTTGCACGCGGCACCCAGTTTGTAATCAATCCCCGGAGCGTGTTCGCTCCGGGTCTAATTACGGGCGACCACAGGACGGGCGGCGTGTGACGTCACGCTTCCGCCTCCGTGTGACGCCACGCTCCGCCCCTCCATGCAAGCCTATGGGAGGGTACGTGATAGCTGAACACGCTCCTGGGACTTATTACAAAGAGGGTGCCGCGTGCAAGATCACGGGGGTCCCCAGCGGCGGGAATCCCACGATCAGGCATCTTATCCCCTATCCTTTGGATAGGGGATAAGATGTGTAAGCACCGGAGCACCCCTTTTAAAAAAAAGTTTTCCACAGAAGTACCCCTTTAAGAAAAAAACTTTCAAATCCCTCACCACTCCCACCATAATTGTTCCCTAGTTCCCTCTGCTGCTTCAAGGTTGGATAGCCGTAAGGGTTGTAGTGGTAGCAGTCCAGGGCCAAAGGGGGGATTAAAAGTATTTTGTGCACATATTACCCCAGCAGCCTATCGCTGGCCACCTTGTTGTTAATGGGAACTTGCCATAACTTTCATGCTGCCCAAACCAAAAGTCATCATCGTTAGGCTGCGTTCACATTACTTTTGTTCGACCCGTTCGACCTGTTCAGGGTCGATTCAGCATCACACAAAGGACCCTTTGCACAACAGACACTGCCGATTCCCAATGGATCCCATTGACTTAAAAGGGTACTCCCGTGGAAAACGTTTTATTTTTTTTAAATCAACTGGTGCCAGAAAGTTAAACAGATTTGTAAATCACTTCTATTAAAAAATCTTAATCCTTCCAGTACTTTTTAGGGGCTGTATACTAAAGAGAAATCCAAAAAAGAAATGCATTTCCTCTGATGTCATGACCACAGTGCTCTCTGCTGACCTCTGCTGTCCATTTTAGGAACTGTCCAGAGTAGCATATGTTTGCTATGGGGATTTTCTTCTGCTCTGGACAGTTCCTAAAATGGACAGCAGAGGTCAGCAGAGAGCACTGTGGTCATGACATCAGAGTAAATGCATTTCTTTTTTTGATTTCTCTTTAGTATACAGCCCCTAAAAAGTACTGGAAGGATTAAGATTTTTTAATAGAAGTGATTTACAAATCTGTTTAACTTTCTGGCACCAGTTGATTTAAAAAAAAAAAGTTTTCCACGGGAGTACCCCTTTAAATCAACCTGTGCCATAAAGTTAAACAGATTTATATATTAGATACAAAAATGGATAGATTGTTAAACACTGGCGCTTATGGATATTAAAGCTGCTACGACATCTGATAGTGGCTTTCTGCGGTACCACTAATTTGTTTAGAATAGATTACAAAAATTATTTTATGGTGTCAGCGCTATTATTATACTGGTATTATTTCTGTTATTCTTTTAATTGCTATTATAGGTTTCTTGCAATATTTTTAATACTGATAATTTTCCTTTCCAAGTGGGGTGTTTGATATTTGACCTTTTTATTATAAGTATTTTTTTAATGTTGTTAATAATGTATAGATTTGACCCACACTGGGAACTGTAGTGACGTCACTAGCAGCCGTAGGTCAGTCTGGTCATTTTCCTGTAGGGAAAGGAGCCGGTTGTAGACGCTGCTGGCCGGGGCAGTCTCCCGGCACACGCTACCCACAGACAGCATACAGTTTAAAGAAAACACCTGTCCGGAGGTACTACCATCCCCACCACCACATCCAAATAGTAAGGGGAATGAAAAATGGTGATACCATAATATGTGGTAACTGTGCATGATACATTATTAACAACATAAAAAAATACTAACAATAAAAAGGTCAAATATCAAGCACCCCACTTGGAAAGGAAAAATTTTAACATCTGTGTATTAAAAATATTGTAAGAAACCTATAATGGCAATTAAAATAATAACAGAAATAATACCAGTATAATAATAGCGCTGGCACCATAACATTCTATTTTTAGATTTGTAAATGACTTCTATTTAAAAATCTTAACTTTTCCAGTACTGACTGCAGTGCTCTCTGGTGACACCTATGTCCATGTCAGGAACTGTCCAGGGCAGGAGCAAATCCCCATAGCAAACTTCTTCTGCTCTGGACTGTCCTTGACATGGACAGAGGTGTCAACAGAGAGCACTGTAGTCAGACTGGAAAGAAAAATTCAAAAAGAAAAGTACTTCCTGTGGAGCATACAACAGCTGATAAGTACTGGAAAGATTAAGATTTTTATACAGAAGTAATTTACAAATCTGTTTAACTTCCTGGCACCCGTTGATTTAAAAAAACATTTTTTTTCCCACCGGAGTACCCCTTTAAATGGGGTCCATTGGGTCATTTTAGAGGAGTTGAGCAGAGATAAATCAGACATGTAGTATATTTTTCTTCACTAAACTTCCTTCCTATCGCAATGGAGCTCCCTTTAGAGATGAATGAAGCCATATCCCCGCTGGCTTTTCCTCACCTAAACCCCGACCCCCCCCCCCCCCGGCCTCGATTGATTGATACATCTATCCCTATACAAAAACAGGGAGAGATCTATCAAATCTAGTAGGTTGGAGGAAGCCCCCCTGGATCTCTTTGATGACTGGTAGTTCTGGCACCATAAAAGTGATGGAAGTGTTCAAGGATTTATACAGTAAGGGCCCATTCAGACTACAGATTGCAGCAGCTTCCCATTGTTTTTAATGAGATTCTGCTGCATTATTCACATTATATTTAGTCGCCTAAATCCCCGATCCCAGAAATGTGTTTATTCTTTTGGTGGAATCCACTCTGAAATGCATTGCCGTCTATTAAGACTGCACATTTCCTAGCGGTCCTATCTACAGATTTTTTTATTATTATTATATTTGGTTGGGGAGGACAGGAAAATCCTCTCAAGTGAGTTTTGTGGTATAAACAATTGCAATGACAAATACATAGACATTCTAAGTGCAATAGCTATGTAGAAATTCGGTAATGGAGCAGGAAAGAAAAACAAGATTAAATATATGTAACTCAACAAAAATCCAATATAATAATACTATTAATAATAACATAGTTATTAATCGCAGAATAAAGAAACTAGTCAAAAATTGTATTATTATTATTATGATGATGATGATGCAGAAATAAAATTGTTCCATACACAAATTCTTATTTTTGACATGAATTTTTGGTATTTCTTTTTTTTTTAGTTTTCTTCATGTAAAAAAGTATTTAGAAAAAAAACACTTGCTCATTTGCCATTTTGTGGAACTTTGTGGTCTTTATCATGACATAACAAATTTACTTTGCATTGTGCTATATACATTTTTTACTCATGCCGAAAAGGAAATGCTCCATGGGATACCGAAAGACAGAAAGCTGAAAATGACCTTTGTGCCTTTACGAATTACACAGGAAGTGTACTTACCCACCTGACAAGCACATCCTGGATCACTAAATCCATTTGACTTTCTTCTTGTTTTTAAGAGGAAATTCATAAATTACCTTTTTTTTAGTCTTTTACTTGTCTTCGTTTACTTGTCTCCATGGTCATCATACGTCTATTACAGTTGCACCTAGAATGTTTTTGTGTGGGTTCTTTCTATCTTTGAGGAATAGAATCAACTACACAATAAAAACTTAGTATACAAGTTTTATTTATAATTCATCACTTTTTGTGATTTTTCTGAAGATCCTAAAAGTGAATGAACAATGTGGTGTTTTTCAATCTGAACACGTCTAATGTTCTTTGCAAATTCATTTCTTAATACACCTTTATAGAAGTCAAAGGGAAATTTTTGGGATTCAGAACTCTAAATAACTGGATCGCGATCTACTGTATAGGGGCCAGCTACTCACCTGTACTCAGTGCGCTTTGGCTCCCACCTTCTAAGACAGGTTTCAGAGACAGCTCGCTCAGAAAATCATTGGCTGTAGCCAGTCTCCGACAGTGGGGACGGGAGCACGCAGAGGACGGGTAAGTAGCTGCCCCCCCCCCCCTCGTACAGGAGATAATGGGGGACCCCAGCAGTCAGACCATTTGCAATTAGAAACTTACCCCCTGTGTATAGGGGATAAGTTTTATTTCCATCGAGTACCCCTTTAATAAAAACATATCCCCTATTCAAAGGATAGGGGATAAGTGTCTGATCGCAGGGGGTACAACTCCTGGGACACCTCAAGATCTCCTGTTTGGGGCCGCATCTCTCACCTCTTCATGCAGGGTCAATCGCTTCTTGCAAGTTTTCTCCAGCTGCCACCCTCGGAGACGCGCTGGTGCTGAACAGAAGCCAACTCAGCAAAACAGTGGCCAAGATGAGACCCCATCACATCTGTACAGCAGAGAGTATCTCCGAGTGTGTGTTTGTGTGGGGGGGGGGGGGGTGTGCTGTGAAGAAGCGGACAGAAATAAAGAAGTAAGATACGGGAGATCACGGAGGGTCCCAGCTGTCAGAACCCCTGCAAACAGACACTTATCCCCTATCTTTGGACAGAGGATAAACTTTTATTAAAGTGGTACTCCAAAGGCCAACATTGGGAACATTCAGTTCCAAACACTGTGCTTGCGCTGCGGGGGTTGGCCACGCTAGTGACGTCAGGCCCGCCCCCTCAATGCATGTCTATGGGAGGGGGTGTGGAAGCCACCAGTGGGAGGGAATACAGACAAGGAGAGCGCTCCTAGTGTGATAACGTATTGTAAAGAGGAGATGGAAAACAAACAGAAATGCTCACCGGGTATAGTTGTACTGCAACCAAGTACAACTATGGTGAAAGCATGGGATAACCTTTCAACGGGCGAAGAACAGCAGCCGCTCCTGGCAAACACAGGTGAGGCACTCAGACGGATCCCTCCAAGGAACAGCCCATGATAAAGCAGCGCACAAGACTTCAAAGGTAAAATGGTTTATTTACCCGGCATGCAACGCGTTTCGCTGGACAACCAGCTTCATCAGGCATGTGGCACATGCCTGATGAAGCTGGTTGTCCAGCGAAACGTGTTGCATGCCGGGTAAATAAACCATTTTACCTTTGAAGTCTTGTGCGCTGCTTTATCCTGGGCTGTTCCTTGGAGGGATCTGTCTGAGTGCTTCACCAGTGGGAGGGGCATGGCCGACCCCAGCAGCACAAGCACAGCATTCAGAACTGTATGTTCCCAACACTGGCCAGTAGAGTACCCCTTTAATAAAAGCTTATCCTCAGTCCAAAGGTAGGGGGTAAGTGTCAGATCCTTGTGGTCGGACCCCCCTGTAATCTTTCGCATGGGGGATCTGTTTTTGTTAAAGTGGCAGGTACACTTTAAAGGGGTACTCCGCCTCCAGACATCTTATTCCCTATCCAAAGGATAGGGGATAAGATGTCAGATCGCCACGGTCCCGCTGCTGGGGAGCCCCAGGATCCCCGCTGCGGCACCAGGCTATCATTACAGCACAGAGCGAGTTCGCTCTGTGCGTAATGACGGGCGATACAGGGGACGGAGCAGCGTGACGTCATAGCTCCGCCCCTCGTGACATCACGGCCCGTCCCCTTAATGAAAGTCTATGGCGGGGGGCGTGACGACCGCCACACCCTCTCCCATAGACTTGTATTGAAAGGGGTGGGCCGTGATGTCACGAGGGGCGGAGCCGTGACTTAGCGATGCTCCAGCCCCTGTATTGCCCGTCATTACGTGCAGAGCGAACTCGCTCTGTGCTGTAATGATAGTGCGGTGCCGCAGCGGGGATCCCGGGGCTCCCCAGCAGCGGGACCGTGGCGATCTGACATCTTATCCCCATCCTCATCTAGATGTGTAAATTCATCTCTGTTCAATATAAAATAAATGTTAATAAATGACCCAAAAATGACACAGTAGGCAAATATTAATTTCACTATCCATTGTAACAGCTGGTGAAACACTTTCTATATTCTTTATTTATTATTTCTATAATTTCTTTATTAGTTTAAAAAAATAACATTGCAATCACATTAATGCAATGTCATAGTCGTCTTAAATTTTTGCTTAGAATAACATGAGTCTCCCATTATCCAGATATGACTTACATGGGGTTTCCTGATGAGTTATTAGCCTATCTCCTTAGGATCTTGGTCATGGTCTGCCCTATCCTCTGTATACAGAAATACTTCTTTAATATGAAGCACAGTAATTGTGTAAGGACAGGATAGGGCATGACAAGCTGATTGATGGGTGTTACACCACTGGGACACCAACCGTTCATGAACAGAGAAAGATTCTCTATGGAGTTGAGCTTAGCAATATTCGAACATGTTGTTCCTATCTATTTGGAGCAGTGTTTCCAGCTGGCATTTGGCTCACAAATCTCTAAGTTCTGCTGCTTAACCATTCTGATATCCACTGACCAGAAAAGGGCGTGTTCAAGGCAAACACAGAGCCTGCCCTCACTCACCATGTATTCACTTCCTCCCTGAGTCTGCTGTGCTGGGTCCTTCCTTCAATAACTATAGGCTGCTCTATAACCCCTCTTCTCTGTTTTCATGCTGCAGTCTGATTGTATGGGAGAGACAAAATATCATAAGTCACATGGTGTCCAGGGGGCGTGGCTATGCTGCAGTGGGTGGGTAGATAGCATTACTTAAACCCCTTCCACCCTGCTACCCACCCACTGCAGTGTAGCCCCTAGACACCATGTGACTTATGACATATTGTCTCTGGCTGCATAGAATGCTTTGAAATGTCAGAGAACACAGTTAAATAAAAAGACTTACACTACAGCACTTCCAGATGTTGATCCTGTGCATGAAAATGGGACAAAGTCGAGCAAGGAGGTAAAAAAATATCATGGAATACCCCTTTAGGGTACATTCACACGTGCATATTTTTTATGCAGATCTACTGCAGATTTGCTTCAGCAGATTTTGCTGCCCATTGAAGTCAGTGGGACACGAAAGCCGTGATCGTGACATCACGCCACCCCCTCCATTCATGGGAGAGGGCGTGGCAGCTGGTACACAAGTTTTCCTTTTACCCAAATAAGATGAATATTTTTATAACAAATTTCTTGTGTTTTCTTATTTTTATGATTTCCATTTAAATGTTGAATATCCCTCCTTATTTTATTCTTAATGAGGTGATTGCCGAAAGCTTAAGCATTTTACGTTCTACATCTAGACATTTAATTATACACTAAACTCTGCACCTTTCATTATGTGTATGTGTCAAAACAATATAATATGTAGAAATTGTAATTGTGACTATTATATGACCAAGAAAAACGAAAATCAAAACAATTACATGAGAATATATATAGATATATATTTTATACATATTAACTTAAATGGCATAGGAATGCCTAATAAAGAGTAAGAATGTTGGAAATGGTGCCATAATTGATACCACTTTTTTGATTTCTCGCCTACAGTTTTTATTGTGGAATTTTTGTCTGAATTTTACAACAATAATTTACTACCGAACACATTTTCTGTGAACCCCGTCCATAGAGCTATTTTTGTAACTTTTTTGTGGTTCTTTAAAATTTATATGTGGTTATTAAATATTAAAATATTACTTTTCACTTAATATTTTATTTTATGTACCGTATTTATCGGCGTATAACACGCATATTTTAGACTACAATTTTTAGCTTAAAGTCTATCTGCGTGTTATATGCCGATAGACTGTTTATGGCCCCGCAAAAGCCACTTTAGTTCAATGATTGAAAGCGGGCACTTTAAATCATTGAACTGTGGTGCCAGAGTCCTGCCGCTGCCACCCGATTCCGTCCCCTATCCCCCGTTTTATAGTTACATGTCACTGTCCCTGTCGCTGCCCAATTCCCTCCCCGTCCTCGGGTTGCATGTCCCGCCGATGCCCGATTGCCTCACTGTCCTCGGGATGCATGTCCCGCCGATGCCCGATTCCATCCTGGTGACCGCACTCTTTATGGTCCTGCAGCATCCTTTTCTGTCACTGTGAGTCGCGCAATGACTGACGAGTGATGTCGCGTTGAGGACGTCACTTGTGCGCGGCGCACAGTCACAGATAAAGACGCTGCAGGACTATAAAGAGCGCGGTCACCAGGATGGAATCGGGCATCGTTGGGACATGCAACCCGAGGACGGTGAGGGAATCGGGCATTGGCGGGACATGCAACCCGAGGACAGTGAGGGAATCGGGCATCGGCAGGACATGCAACCAGAGGACGGTGAGGGAATCGGGCAGCGGCGGTACAGTGACAGTGACATGTAACTATAAAACGGGGGATAGGGGACACAGAAGCCGCCTCAGTTCAACGACTTGTAGTGCCCGCTTTAAATCATTGAACTAAAGTGGCTTCTGCGGGGTCAGAAACTGTTTTATTGAGGTATACCCACTCACACACGCACCCTCATTTTAACAAGGATATTTGGGTAAAAAAAAACTTTTTTACCCAAATTTCCTTGGAAAAATGAGGGTGCGTGTTATAGGCCGGTGCGTGGTATACCCCGATAAATACGGTATATTTAATTGAAGAAGACAACCACAATGTTTAGAATTCATTGTTTACCTGATAGTAAGATGACTTTCAACTATTTTCTTGTTAATGATATTATATTTTATTTGAAAGTACTGTGTACCAGGGATCATTGATCTATATAGAGGAATAGGGTAAAAGACAACAAATGAAGGGGAGAAATGGTCTGTTGAGTTTTAGCATTAAATATAACTGGTAAATGAAAAAAAAAAAAATAAGGAAAATATAATATGAATCAAATATGCAAAACAAAAAAATGTTAGAAAGTATTGGCCTCTTACGCTCTATTATTGCTTAAAATAGAGGAAATAACACTTTAGGTGGACAAATGTATGATAGAATATTTTTGCAGCATTCACCAAACCAAAGATCAAGAGGAGAAAGCAGTACCAGTACATCATGAAGATATAGGCAAAGCCCTTAGCCAATAAACACTTCATGCTACTTCATCAGGTCCTTCAATGAAGTATCGAGATTGTGGTACAAAACGTGTCATCTTTTGATGAAGAATTACATTTTGTTTAATATTTTAAGGCCACCTACCCATGGCCACTTCTTATACCTAATGCATGAAGGGGGCAATTTATCAGGAATGGAGTATCACATGCTGGTCTTTATGTGAAAGCATTCTGTGTAATTAATGAAGCACACCTCTTAATAAATGAAGCACACCTCTTAATACAGTGGGGCAAAAAAGTATTTAGTCAGCTACCAATTGTGCAAGTTTTCCCACTTAAAAAGATGAGAGGCCTGTAATGTGTTCATAGGTATACATCAACTATGAGAGACAGAATTGGGGGAAAGATTACAGAAAATCACATTGTAGGATTTCTAATGAATTAATTGGTAAATTCCTCAGTAAAAAGAATTGGTCACCTACAAACAAGCAAGATTTCTGGCTCTCACAGACCTGTAACTTCTTCTTTAAGAGTCTCCTCTGTCCTCCACTTGTTACCTGTATTAATGGCTCCTGTTTGAACTTGTTATCAGTATAAAAGACACCTGTCCACAACCTCAAACAGTCACACTCCAAACTCCACTATGGCCAATACCAAATAGCTGTTGAAGGACACCAGAAACAAAATTGTAGACCGGAACCAGGCTGGGAAGATTGAATCTGCAATAGGCAAGCAGCTTGGTGTGAAGAAATCAACTGTGGGAGCAATTATTAGAAAATGGAAGACATACAAGACCACTGATAATATCCCTCGATCTGGGGCTCCACGCAAGATCTCCCCCCCCCCCCTGTGGTATCAAAATGATCACAAGAACGGTGAGCAAAAATCTCAGAACCACACGGGGGTCCAAGTGAATGACCTGCAGAGAGTTAGGACCAAAGTAACAAAGGCTACCATCAGTAACACACTATGCCACCAGGGATTCAAATCATGCAGTGCCAGACGTATACCCTGCTTAAGCCAGTACTTGTCCGGGCCGATCTGAAGTTTGCTAGAGAGCATTTGGATGATCCAAAAGAGTATTGGGAAAATGTCATATGGTCAGATGAAACTGAAGTAGAACTTTTTGGTAAAAACTCAACTCGTCGTGTTTGGAGAGAAAGAATGCTGAGTTGCATCCAAAGAACACCATACCTACTGTGAAGCATGGGGGTGGAAACATCATGCTCTTTGGGGCTGTTTGTCTGCTAAGGGACCATGATGACTAATCTGTGTAAAGGAAAGACTCAATGGGGCCATATATTGTGAGTAGAGATGAGCGAACTTTTCAAGAATTTGATTCGGCCGATTCGCCAAATTTTCGGAAAAAGTTTGCTTTGATTCAAATTTTTTTGCGGCGAATCTATATTAAAAAAAGGCTATTTCTAGCCTACATACAGCCTCTATAGGGGTATAGAACACTTTGCTGTGTTCTAAAACGCATATGGAGTGTGCTTGGGTAGTGAAATAATACTGTTATTCAGAATAACATGCAGATTACCGGAATCGCTTTTAGAATCACTGCCGCACAGCAGCACAATGACAGAGCCTGGTGGTGGCATCAGTGTCAGGAGACCATATAGTGACTGAATGACATAGCGTGGAGGTGTTGGCAGCATGAGGAGACCATATAGGGGCTGAATGGCACAGCGTGGAGGTGTTGGCAGCATGAGGACACCATATAGTGGCTGAATGACACAGCTTGGATGAGGCTAAAGCATGAGGACACCATATAGTGGCTGAATGACACAGAATGGAGGTGTTGGCAGCATGAGGACACCATATAGTGGCTGAATGGCACAGTGTGGAGGTGTTGGCAGCATGAGGAGACCATATAGTGTCTGAATGGCACAGCATGGAGGTGTTGGCAGCATGAGGAGACCATATAGTGTCTGAATGGCACAGCGTGGAGGTGTTGGCAGCATGAGGAGACCATATAGTGGATGAATGGCACAGCCCGGAGTTGCCAGCAGCATGAGTAGGTACTAGGCCTTCACAATCCCTAAGATTAAAAGATGAATTAAGAAATTTAAACCGAAGATTTTGGATAGCGGGTGCTATCTATGAGAAAATTTTAAATTCCCAGACCCAGGCCCCACAGCGGCATCAGTAAACCATATATTGTCTGAATGACACAGCCTGGAGTTGGCTGATGCAGGAGTACACAGCAGGGCTTCACAATTCCCCCCAAAAAACAACACAATTTTTAAAATTTTTGAAAAAGATTTTGGATAGTGGGTGCTACCTATGAGAAAATTTGAAATTCCCAGACCCAGGCCCAACAGCGGCATCAGTAACCCATATATTCTCTGAATGACACAGCCTGGAGATGGCTGATGCACGATTACACAGCAGGGCTTCACAATCCCCCCCAAAAAAACACAATAATTTTAGAAATTTTTGAAAAAGATTTTGGATAGCAAGTGCTACCTATGAGGAAATTTGAAATTCTCAGACCCCACAGTGGCATCAGTAATCCATATATTGCCGGAATGACATAGCCTGGAGTTGGCTGATGCACGAGTACACAGCAGGGCTTCCCAATCCCCCCCCAAAAACACAACAATTTTATACATTTTTTTAAAAGATTTTGGATAGCGGGTGCTACCTATGAGAAAATTTGAAATTCCCAGACCCCACAGCGGCATCAGTAAACCATATATTGCCTGAATGACACAGCCTGGAGTTGGCTGATGCACGAATACACAGCAGGGCTTCACAACCCCCCCCCCCCCCCCCAAAAAAAAAAACACAACAATTTTATACATTTTTTTAAAAGATTTTGGATAGCGGGTGCTACCTATGAGAAAATTTGAAATTTCCAGACCCAGGCACAACAGCGGCATCAGTAACCCATATATTGCCAGAATGACACAGCCTGGAGTTGGCTGATACACGAGTATACACCAGGGCTTCACAATCCCCCCCAAAATGCCACACAACTTTTGAAATTTTTAGAAAATTTTTTTGAAAATTAAAACAAGCTTTGAGTGTCCCGGACCCCATCGTGTGGGTACGAAGGACCAAATCCAACAAGCCCCCACAGCAACATCAGTAAAGCATATATTGAATGAATGACACAGCCTGGAGTTGGCAGAGCCCCCCCAAAAACACCACAATTTTAGACATTTTTGAAAGAGATTTTGGAGTGGGTACGAAGGACCAAATCCAACAAGCCTCCACAGGGCTCATGTGGCCGTGAGATGTAGGCGCAACGTCTCCATTGCCCTGACCGGCCATTGTTTCCAAGACTTCTCGCCAAGGCAAACCATGTGAAGAACAGCGTGACACCGCCGTGACCTGCACACATGGTATGCTGAAGGGCCACTGAGACTTTTCCGGGCAGTGGAAGCTTAAGACACAGTGGAGGATGTGGAGGCGGAGTAGCACACTGTCACAGGATCAACGGGCTGACAGAGTGTAGCAGGAAGCAGCATTGAGTACACACCAGGGCTTCAGAATCCCAAAGAAAAAACAACCATTTTTAAAAAAAATTTAAGAATATTTAGGACAGCAGGTGCTACCTATATATTGCCTGAATGACACAGCCTGTAGTTGGCCGATGCATGAGTACACACTAGGGCTTCAAAATCCCCCCCAAAAAACACAACAATTGTAGACATTTCTGAAGAAGACTTTTGGATAGCGGGTGCTACCTATGAGAAAATTTGAAATTCCCAGACCCAGGCCCAGCAGTGCCATCAGTAAACCATATATTGCCTGACACAGGCTGGAGTTGGCTGATGCATGAGTATGCACCAAAGCTTCACAATCCCTAATAAAAAAGACAAACATTTTTGACGAAAAATGTTAACGAAAATTTAGGACAGCAAGTGCTCTCTATATATTACCAGAATGACGCAGCCTGGAGTTGGCTGCAGCATGAGGAGACCATTGAAATGTGTGATTTTTTTTATTTGAAATTTAAATCAAAATTTGTGTCTCAGACCCCGCCATGTGGGTACAAAGGACCTAATCTCACAAGCACCCACAGGGCTCATGTGGCCATAAATTGTAGGCGCAACGTCTCCATAGCCCTGACTGGCCATTTTTGGTTTTTGTACCTTTGTTTAAGAACAAGCGCATATCCAAAAGTCCAGAAGACTCTATAATGCAGGACGGTGGACAGCCAAAAGACATTCTTCTATAAAATAATTTTTTATGAAATAAAGAAGCAGAGTTCATCCCTCTCCGTATTTTTTGGGAAATTTTTACTTAAAAAATCAAATGCAACAAGCGTTCAATAGTGTAATGGTTATTATTCTGGAAAATTCAAGTTTATTACAGTGATGATTATCAGAAAATTTGAAAAAAAAAACACTACCCAAGAGTGTTTAATAACCCCATACATTGCACCATAAATGTTGAAATTTAAATTAAGCATGTATGTATGTATTTCAAAAATTCAAAAATTAAAGGCCCAAGCCCATAAGCATCATGAAGTCAAGTAGTTCCTGAAAGACACAGGAGCAGTCAGGAGTAGGCATCAGCAGTACCCAAGAGGCTTTATTAACCCCTTACATTGCACGATCAATCGCGAAATCGAGCAATAACAGGTGTGTTATGCCCTCAGATGTCCGGGGCTGCACACGCGCTACACTGAACGGACCAGCGTGTGTCTATCTTTCACCGACAGGTGCGGGTAACCCACTGAACCCCGTTCGCGATAAGGATCAGGGATTGCAATTATTTGCCAGGAAAGAAGAATCACAACTAAGAGCGGGTCATAAGCTCGGGTTCATTAAGTCCCTGCCCTTTGTACACACCTCATGTCTCTACTACTGATTGGATGGTTTAGTGAGGTCCCCGGATCATCCCCGGCAGGGTAGGAGAAGGCCCTGGCAGAGCACCGAGAATTTAAAGATCATTGTTGAAATTTGCATTAAGCATGTATTAGCTACTGCTAAACTTCCAAAAATTAAAGGCCCAAGGCCAGAAGTGTCAGTGAGGCAAGTAGTTCCTGAAAGACATAGGATGAGTCAGGAGCAGTCATTCTCAGTACCCAAGAGGGTTTCATAACCCCTTACATTTAAAGATCAATGTTGAAATTTGCATTAAGCATGTATTTAGCTACTGCTAAACTTCCAAAAATTAAAGGCCCAAGGCCAGAATCATCAGTGAAGCAACTAGTTCCTGAAAGACACAGGATGAGTCAGGAGCAGTCATTCTCAGTACCCAAGAGGGTTTCATAACCCCTTACATTTAAAGATCAATGTTGAAATTTGCATTAAGCATGTATTTAGCTACTGCTTGTTACGCCGAGCGCTCCGGGTCCCCGCTCCTCCCCGGAGCGCTCGCTACACTCTCCTCACTGCAGCGCTCCGGTCAGATCCACTGACCCGGGGCGCTGCGATACCGCCTCCAGCCGGGATGCGATTCGCGATGCGGGTAGCGCCCGCTCGCGATGCGCACCCCGGCTCCCGTACCTGACTCGCTCTCCGTCAGTCCTGTCCCGGCGCGCGCGGCCCCGCTCCCTAGGGCGCGCGCGCGCTGGGTCTTTGCGATTTAAAGGGCCACTGCGCCGCTGATTGGCGCAGTGGTTCCAATTAGTGTTATCACCTGTGCACTTCCCTATATCACCTCACTTCCCCTGCACTCCCTTGCCGGATCTTGTTGCCATCGTGCCAGTGAAAGCGTTTCCTTGTGTGTTCCTAGCCTGTGTTCCAGACCTCCTGCCGTTGCCCCTGACTACGATCCTTGCTGCCTGCCCCGACCTTCTGCTACGTCCGACCTTGCTTCTGTCTACTCCCTTGTACCGCGCCTATCTTCAGCAGCCTGAGAGGTTGAGCCGTTGCTAGTGGATACGACCTGGTCACTACCGCCGCAGCAAGACCATCCCGCTTTGCGGCGGGCTCTGGTGAAAACCAGTAGTGACTTAGAACCGATCCACTAGCACGGTCCACGCCAATCCCTCTCTGGCACAGAGGATCCACTACCTGCCAGCCGGCATCGTGACAGTAGATCCGGCCATGGATCCCGCTGAAGTTCCTCTGCCAGTTGTCGCTGACCTCACCACGGTGGTCGCCCAGCAGTCACAACAGATAGCGCAACAAGGCCAACAGCTGTCTCAACTGACCGTTATGCTACAGCAGTTACTACCACAGCTTCAGCAATCATCTCCTCCGCCAGCTCCTGCACCTCCTCCGCAGCGAGTGGCCGCTTCTGGACTACGACTATCCTTGCCGGATAAATTTGATGGGGACTCTAAGTTTTGCCGTGGCTTTCTTTCCCAATGTTCATTGCACTTGGAGATGATGTCGGACCAGTTTCCCACTGAAAGGTCTAAGGTGGCTTTCGTAGTCAGCCTTCTGTCTGGAAAAGCCCTGTCTTGGGCCACACCGCTCTGGGACCGCAATGACCCCGTCACTGCCTCTGTACACTCCTTCTTCTCGGAAATTCGAAGTGTCTTTGAGGAACCTGCCCGAGCCTCTTCTACTGAGACTGCCCTGTTGAACCTGGTCCAGGGTAATTCTTCCGTTGGCGAGTATGCCGTACAATTCCGTACTCTTGCTTCAGAATTATCCTGGAATAATGAGGCCCTCTGCGCGACCTTTAAAAAAGGCCTATCCAGCAACATTAAAGATGTTCTGGCCGCACGAGAAATCCCTGCTAATCTACATGAACTCATTCACCTAGCCACTCGCATTGACATGCGTTTTTCCGAAAGGCGTCAGGAGCTCCGCCAGGATATGGACTCTGTTCGCATGAGGCGTTTCTTCTCCCCGGCTCCTCTCTCCTCTGGTCCCCTGCAATCTGTTCCTGTGCCTCCCGCCGTGGAGGCTATGCAGGTCGACCGGTCTCGCCTGACACCTCAAGAGAGGACACGACGCCGCATGGAGAATCTCTGCCTGTACTGTGCAAGTACCGAACACTTCCTGAAGGATTGTCCTATCCGTCCTCCCCGCCTGGAAAGACGTACGCTGACTCCGCACAAAGGTGAGACAGTCCTTGATGTCTACTCTGCTTCTCCACGTCTTACTGTGCCTGTGCGGATATCTGCCTCTGCCTTCTCCTTCTCTACTGTGGCCTTCTTGGACTCCGGATCTGCAGGAAATTTTATTTTGGCCTCTCTCGTCAACAGGTTCAACATCCCGGTGACCAGTCTCGCCAGACCCCTCTACATCAATTGTGTAAACAATGAAAGAATGGACTGTACCATACGTTTTCGCACGGAGCCCCTTCTAATGTGCATCGGATCTCATCACGAGAGGATTGAACTTTTGGTCCTCCCCAATTGCACTTCTGAAATTCTCCTTGGACTTCCCTGGCTTCAACTTCATTCCCCAACCCTGGATTGGTCCACTGGGGAGATCAAGAGTTGGGGGCCCTCTTGTTCCAAGGACTGCCTAAAACCGGTTTCCAGTAACCCTTGCCGTGACTCTGTGGTTCCTCCTGTAACCGGTCTCCCTAAGGCCTATATGGACTTTGCGGATGTTTTTTGCAAAAAACAAGCTGAGACTCTACCTCCTCACAGGCCTTATGATTGTCCTATCGACCTCCTCCCGGGCACTACTCCACCCCGGGGCAGAATCTATCCTCTGTCCGTCCCAGAGACTCTTGCCATGTCTGAATACGTCCAGGAAAATTTAAAAAAGGGCTTTATCCGTAAATCCTCCTCTCCTGCCGGAGCCGGATTTTTCTTTGTGTCCAAAAAAGATGGCTCTCTACGTCCTTGCATTGACTACCGCGGTCTTAATAAAATCACGGTTAAGAACCGCTACCCCCTACCCCTCATCTCTGAACTCTTTGATCGCCTCCAAGGTGCCCACATTTTTACCAAACTGGACTTAAGAGGTGCTTATAATCTCATCCGCATCAGAGAGGGGGATGAATGGAAAACGGCATTTAACACCAGAGATGGACACTTTGAGTATCTGGTCATGCCCTTTGGCCTGTGCAACGCCCCTGCCGTCTTCCAAGACTTTGTTAATGAAATTTTTCGTGATCTCCTATACTCCTGTGTTGTTGTATATCTGGACGATATCCTGATTTTTTCTGCCAATCTGGAAGAACACCGCCAGCATGTCCGTATGGTTCTTCAGAGACTTCGTGACAATCAACTCTATGCCAAAATAGAGAAATGTCTGTTTGAATGCCAATCTCTTCCTTTCCTAGGATACTTGGTCTCTGGCCAGGGACTACAAATGGATCCAGACAAACTCTCTGCTGTCCTAGATTGGCCACGCCCCTCCGGACTCCGTGCCATCCAACGTTTTTTGGGGTTCGCCAATTATTACAGGCAATTTATTCCACATTTTTCTACCGTTGTGGCTCCTATCGTGGCTTTAACCAAAAAAAATGCCGATCCCAAGTCTTGGCCTCCTCAAGCGGAAGACGCCTTTAAACGGCTCAAGTCTGCCTTTTCTTTGGCTCCCGTGCTCTCCAGACCTGACCCATCTAAACCCTTCCTATTGGAGGTTGATGCCTCCTCAGTGGGAGCTGGAGCTGTCCTTCTACAAAAAAATTCTTCCGGGCATGCTGTTACTTGTGGTTTTTTTTCTAGGACCTTCTCTCCAGCGGAGAGGAACTACTCCATCGGGGATCGAGAGCTTCTAGCCATTAAATTAGCACTTGAGGAATGGAGGCATCTGCTGGAGGGATCAAGATTTCCAGTTATTATTTACACCGATCACAAGAACCTCTCCTACCTCCAGTCTGCCCAACGGCTGAATCCTCGCCAGGCCAGGTGGTCTCTGTTCTTTGCCCGATTTAATTTTGAAATTCACTTTCGGCCTGCCGACAAGAACATTAGGGCCGATGCTCTCTCTCGTTCCTCGGATGCCTCGGAAGTAGAGCTCTCTCCGCAACACATCATTCCTCCTGACTGCCTGATTTCCACTTCTCCAGCCTCCATCAGGCAAACTCCTCCAGGAAAGACCTTTGTTTCTCCACGCCAACGCCTCGGAATCCTCAAATGGGGTCACTCCTCCCATCTCGCAGGTCATGCGGGCATCAAGAAATCTGTGCAACTCATCTCTCGCTTCTATTGGTGGCCAACCCTAGAGACAGATGTGGTGGACTTTGTGCGAGCCTGCACTATCTGTGCCCGGGATAAGACTCCTCGCCAGAAGCCCGCTGGTTTTCTTCATCCTCTGCCTGTCCCCGAACAGCCTTGGTCTCTGATTGGTATGGATTTTATTACTGACTTACCCCCATCCCGTGGCAACACTGTTGTTTGGGTGGTCGTTGATCGATTCTCCAAAATGGCACATTTCATCCCTCTTCCTGGTCTTCCTTCAGCGCCTCAGTTGGCTAAACAATTTTTTGTACACATTTTTCGTCTTCACGGGTTGCCTACGCAGATCGTCTCGGATAGAGGCGTCCAATTCGTGTCTAAATTCTGGAGGGCTCTCTGTAAACAACTCAAGATTAAATTAAATTTTTCTTCTGCATATCATCCTCAATCCAATGGACAAGTAGAAAGAATTAACCAGGTCTTGGGTGATTATTTACGACATTTTGTTTCCTCCCGCCAGGATGACTGGGCAGATCTTCTACCTTGGGCCGAATTCTCGTATAATTTCAGAGTCTCTGAATCTTCCTCCAAATCCCCATTTTTCGTGGTGTACGGCCGTCACCCTCTTCCCCCCCTCCCTACCCCCTTGCCCTCTGGTCTGCCCGCTGTGGATGAAATTTCTCGTGATCTCTCCATCATATGGAGAGAGACCCAAAATTCTCTCTTACAGGCTTCATCACGCATGAAGAAATTCGCGGATAAGAAAAGAAGAGCCCCTCCCATTTTCTCCCCTGGAGACAAGGTATGGCTCTCCGCTAAATATGTCCGCTTCCGTGTCCCTAGCTATAAGTTGGGACCACGCTACCTTGGTCCTTTCAAAATTTTATGCCAGATTAATCCTGTCTCTTACAAACTTCTTCTTCCTCCTTCTCTTCGTATTCCTAATGCCTTTCACGTTTCTCTCCTTAAACCACTTGTCATTAACCGTTTCTCTCCCAAATCTGTTCCTCCCACTCCTGTTTCCGGCTCCTCGGACATCTTCTCCGTCAAAGAGATTTTAGCATCCAAAAAGGTCAGAGGGAAAACCTTTTTTTTGGTGGATTGGGAGGGTTGTGGTCCAGAAGAGAGATCCTGGGAACCTGAGGACAACATCCTAGACAAAAGTCTGCTCCTCAGGTTCTCAGGCTCTAAGAAGAGGGGGAGACCCAAGGGGGGGGGTACTGTTACGCCGAGCGCTCCGGGTCCCCGCTCCTCCCCGGAGCGCTCGCTACACTCTCCTCACTGCAGCGCTCCGGTCAGATCCACTGACCCGGGGCGCTGCGATACCGCCTCCAGCCGGGATGCGATTCGCGATGCGGGTAGCGCCCGCTCGCGATGCGCACCCCGGCTCCCGTACCTGACTCGCTCTCCGTCAGTCCTGTCCCGGCGCGCGCGGCCCCGCTCCCTAGGGCGCGCGCGCGCCGGGTCTTTGCGATTTAAAGGGCCACTGCGCCGCTGATTGGCGCAGTGGTTCCAATTAGTGTTATCACCTGTGCACTTCCCTATATCACCTCACTTCCCCTGCACTCCCTTGCCGGATCTTGTTGCCATCGTGCCAGTGAAAGCGTTTCCTTGTGTGTTCCTAGCCTGTGTTCCAGACCTCCTGCCGTTGCCCCTGACTACGATCCTTGCTGCCTGCCCCGACCTTCTGCTACGTCCGACCTTGCTTCTGTCTACTCCCTTGTACCGCGCCTATCTTCAGCAGCCTGAGAGGTTGAGCCGTTGCTAGTGGATACGACCTGGTCACTACCGCCGCAGCAAGACCATCCCGCTTTGCGGCGGGCTCTGGTGAAAACCAGTAGTGACTTAGAACCGATCCACTAGCACAGTCCACGCCAATCCCTCTCTGGCACAGAGGATCCACTACCTGCCAGCCGGCATCGTGACACTGCTAAACATCCAAAAATTAAAGGCCCAAGGCCAGAAGCGTCGGTGAGGCAAGTAGTTCCTGAAAGACACAGGATAAGCCAGGAGCAGGCATTCGCAGTACCCAAGAGGGTTTCATAACCCCTTACATTTAAAGATCAATGTTGACATTTGCATTAAGCATGTATTTAGCTACTGCTAAACATCCAAAAATTGAAGACCCAAGGCCTGAGGCATCAGGGAGGCAAGTAGTTCCTGAAAGACACAGGATGAGTCAGGAGCAGGCATTCACAGTACCCAAGAGGGTTTGATAACCCCTTACATATAAAGATCAATGTTGACATTTTCATTAAGCATGTATTTAGCTACTGCTAAACTACAGGCAAGTAGTTCCTGAGGCAAGTAGTTCCTGAAAGACACAAGATGAGCCAGGAGCAGGTTATGGCAGTACCAAAGAGGGTTTCATGACCCTAATTGATAACCCAAGAGGGTTTCACAACTGACCATAATTGGGAAATGTTGGTGTAGCAGCATGGTCAATCTACTCTGAGGCATCTGGCATTGGTAGCTGGAAATCCTGGCTGATCCATCCCTGATTCATCTTGACAAATGTCAATCTCTCTACATTTTTAGTGGACAGACGAGTTCGCCTTGGGTGACTATGGCCCCGGCCGCACTAAACACCCGCTCTGATGGCACACTACTGGCCGGGCAGGACAGCTTTTCCAGGCAAACTCTGCTAGTTGCGGCCATAAATCAAGTTTGGCTGCCCAGAAGTCCCGCGGATCTTCAATGGTTGTTGGCATGGTCATGTCAAGGTATGCCACCACCTGCTGGTTCAGGTCCTGCTCCATGTCTACCTGCTGCTGATGAGTTGCTTCACTATGCGGGTGAAGAAAGCTACTCATCAGCGACTGTAGACTCAGGCTGCTGCTGATTGAGCTGGTACTGCTCCTGCCACCCCTCCCCTCTTCAGCAGCCATGGCAGTGGAAGGTGGGCGCAGAGGGCCCCCCGAGTCAGACCTGAGAGTGGATGGACCATATGGCCGATAGGCATCGGCCAACTGACTACGTAGAATCTCTCTGTAGTAGGTCAGTTTGTCCTCCCTCTAAGTGGGTGTAAAAAAGGCCCCCATTCTGGGATGGTAGCGAGGGTCTAATAAGGTGGAGATCCAGAAGTCATCCCGCTGACGAATTTTGACAATTCAGGGGTCACTACGCAAGCAACTGAGCATGCATCGTGCATTTGCGCCAGTGACTCAGAGGGACTACCTGCCTCCATCTCCGCTGCATACTGCCACGGTGTGTCTGGGTCTTCTGTCTCGCCTTCCTCATAACCCTCCAGCTCCTCTGGCTGCTCCTGCTCCTCCTCTCCTGTCCGATGACTAGAAACACCGGTCATCTCATCCAAACTAAACTGTGCTCTGCTCTGCCCCTCATCATCCTCCTCCTCCAGTTCTGTCCCCACAGGGCTCATGTAGCCTTGAGATGTAGGCGCAACGTCTCCATTGCCGTGACCAGCCATGGTTTCAATCATTTGTTGTAGGAAATGTAGGAGTGGAATTATGTCGTTCATGGCGTAATCCAAGCAACTTACAAATAATGTGGCTTCCTCAAAGGGCCTCTGCAAACGGCAGGTGTCACGTATGAGCTGCCTCTGGTTCACATTGAAGTTACACAGGGGAGTACTTCTATCTGCTTGGATCATCAAGAAATCGGTGATGGCTTTTCTTTGTTTGTATAGTCTGTTCAACATATGGAGGGTGGAATTCCAACGTGTGGCAACATCACAAATAAGACTATGTTGTGGGATACCGTTCTGACGCTGCAGCTCAAGGAAGGTGTGCTTGGCGGTGTACGAGTGGCTGAAGTGCATGCACAGTTTCCTTGCCATTTTCAGGATGTTTTGCAAATGGGGTGAAGACTTGAAGAAGTGCTTGACAACCAGATTCAACACGTGTGCCATGCAGGGCGCATGTTTCACACTTCCTTGTCGCAGTGTGGACACAATGTTCTTCCCACTGTCGGTCACCATGGTTCCCATTTCCAGATTTCATGGAGTAAGCCATACTCGGATTTCTTTACGAATTAACTTTTGCAGTTCCTCCCCTGTGTGATTCCGTTTGCCAAGGAAAACGATGTGAAGAACAGCTTGACACCGCCGTGCCCTACACACATGGTACGATGAAGGGCCACCGAGATTTGGACGTGCAGTGGAGGCCGAGGACACGGTGGAAGATGAGGAGGCGGTGTCGCACACTGTTACAGGACCAACTGCCTGGGAGCGAAAGCGTGGAGGCGGAAGCGGTGTGACCTGTCCAAGTTGCTGTTGTGGCTGTGCAGGAACCACATTTACCCAGTGGGCCGTAAAAGACAAGTATTGTCCCTGCCCGTAGTTAAAGCTCCACACGCCGGCGCTGCCGTGCACTTTTGAACACACCGACAGGCTCAAGAACTGGCCCACCTTCTCTTGTACAAACTTATGCAGGGCTGGTACTGCCTTCTTCGCAAAGAAATGACGGCTTGGGACTCTTCACCTCGGCTCGGCCCAAGCCATCAATTCTCTGAAAGGTGCAGAGTCCACCACTTGAAAAGGGAGGGACTGCAACACCAGCAACTTGGACAGGAGCACATTCAACTTCTGCGCCGTTGGATGAGTGGGCGCATACTGTTGTCTCTTGGACATGGCTTCGCCGATGGATTGTTGGCGGAATGGCTGACTAAAAGCAGGAGAAGCAGGAGCGACAGAAGGAGGGTTTGACACACAGCTCCCTTCGGCTGAGGTGGTGGAGCCTTGGCTAGATAAAGGAGGGAGCGGATGGCCACTGGGTGATGCAGCAGGCTGGACCACTACATCGGAGCCACGGTTCTCCCAGGCCATTTTATGGTGGCGAAGCATGTGTTGACGCAGGGCCCTGGTGCCGACATTGGGACCCTGGCCACGCTTCACCTTCTGCCGACAGATCTTGCATGTGGCTACGTGAACCTCCTCCGGATGCCTTATGAAAAACTTCCACACCGCCGAGTAGCTGATTTTCCCACCCGCAGTCCGCACTAATTGACTGCTACTGGCGCTGTCTCCAGGAACCCCTGTTCCACTACCTCATGGAAAGGTAGGCTGCCGCGAAGCAGGTGGTCTCCCCTGGGCACATTTGGCTCCTGAATTTCCACTCCTGCCAGCACGCTGACTGCCAACCGTGCTACCGCCTTGCTGCCTCAAGGGCAACCTGCAACTCTCTTCTCCTGATGATGATGAAGCCCCTTCTGCACTCGGCTCCCAATTGCGATCGGCTTCATCATCATCAACAGGTGTGTGCACGTCACTGATGTCCTCCTCAGGTTCCCAAACAGTGTCTGCTTCAGGACCCTGAACACTTGCAACACCGCCTCCCACGTCACTCTCCTCATCACCTCTTGGCCACCTAGCAGAGCAAGCGGCGCATGTCTCCTCCCCTTCTTGGCTGTCCAGTAGCTGCTGACTGTCCTCTATTAGATCGTCCTCAGTAAATAGTGGAGCTGAACCCACAGCATAAGATACTTCTTTAGGAGAGGGAACAGCATAGGATGAAGGCAATGGGAGGACAGGGACTGCCATGCCAACTGAGGGTTGTGTCTGAGGAACCCACCGACTGTTGACTGGGGGTGTCAGATGTCACTTGTGATGATGTGGATGAGCGTGTTAACCAATCGACGACGGCAGATGGGTTGCTGTTGGAGACACGACCGCTGGCTGATAATGGGAGCTCAGGGCTCTCGCTGCGACTCCTGCTGCCACTCGCCCCAAGTCTGCTGCCAACTCTGCCTGAAGTATTTAGGCCTCTGCCACTCCTCTGTGCACGTCCTGGCACTTCTCTGCCTGACATACTGTTACGCCGAGCGCTCCGGGTCCCCGCTCCTCCCCGGAGCGCTCGCAGCATCCTCTCATTCGCAGCGCCCCGGTCAGACCTGCTGACCGGGTGCGCTGCAATATCACTCCCAGCCGGGATGCGATTCGCGACACGGGAGGCGCCCGCTCGCGATGCGCATCCCGGCTCCCGTACCTGACCCGTTCCCCGTCTGTCTTGTCCCGGCGCGCGCGGCCCCGCTTCTTAGGGCGCGCGCGCGACGGGTCTCTGCAATTTAGAGGGCCACTGCGCCACTGATTTACGCAGCAGGCCTAATCAGTGTTATCACCTGTGCAATCCCTACTTATACCTCACTTCCCCTGCACTCCCTCGCCAGATCTTGTTGCCATTGTGCCAGTGAAAGCGTTCCCTTGTGTGTTCCTAGCCTGTGTTCCAGACCTCCTGCCTTTGCCCCTGACTACGATCCTTGCTGCCTGCCCTGACCTTCTGCTACGTCCGACCTTGCTCTTGTCTACTCCCTTGTACCGCGCTTATCTTCAGCAGTCAGAGAGGTTGAGCCGTTGCTGGTGGATACGACCTGGTTGCTACCGCCGCTGCAAGACCATCCCGCTTTGCAGCGGGCTCTGGTGAATACCAGTAGCAACTTAGAACCGGTCCACCAACACGGTCCATGCCAATCCCTCTCTGGCACAGAGGATCCACCTCCAGCCAGCTGAATCGTGACAGTAGATCCGGCCATGGATCCCGCTGAAGTCCAGCTGCCAGTTGTCGCCGACCTCACCACGGTGGTCGCCCAGCAGTCGCAACAGATAGCGCAACAAGGCCACCAGCTGTCTCAACTGACCGTGATGCTACAGCAGCTATTACCACAGCTCCAGCAATCTTCTCCTCTGCCAGCTCCTGCTCTCCTCCGCAGCGAGTGGCCGCTTCCAGCCTTCGATTATCCTTGCCGGATAAATTTGATGGGGACTCTAAGTTTTGCAGTGCCTTTCTTTCGCAATGTTCCCTGCACTTGGAGATGATGTCGGACCAGTTTCCTACTGAAAGGTCTAAGGTGGCTTTCGTAGTCAGCCTTCTGTCTGGGAAAGCTCTGTCATGGGCCACACCGCTCTGGGACCGCAATGATCCTGCCACTGCCTCTGTACACTCCTTCTTCACGGAGATTTGAAGTGTCTTTGAGGAACCTGCCCGAGCCTCTTCTGCTGAGACTGCCCTGCTGAACCTGGTCCAGGGTAATTCTTCTGTTGGCGAGTACGCCATCCAATTCCGTACTCTTGCCTCCGAATTATCATGGAATAATGAGGCCCTCTGCGCGACCTTTAAAAAAGGCCTATCCAGTAACATTAAAGATGTGCTGGCCGCACGAGAAATTCCTGCTAACCTGCATGAACTTATTCATCTTGCCACCCGCATTGACATGCGTTTTTCCGAAAGGCGTCAGGAGCTCCGCCAGGATATGGACTTTGTTCGCACAAGGCGGTTTCTCTCCCCGGCTCCTCTCTCCTCTGGTCCTCTGCAATCCGTTCCTGTGCCTTCCGCCGTGGAGGCTATGTAAGTTGACCGGTCTCGCTTGACACCTCAAGAGAGGACACAACGCCGCATGGAGAATCTTTGCCTGTACTGTGCCGGTACCGAACATTTCTTGAAGGATTGTCCTATCCGTTCTCCCCGCCAGGGAAGACGTACGCTGACTCCGCACAAAGGTGAGACAGCTCTTGATGTGAACTCTGCTTCTCCACGCCTAACTGTGCCGGTGCGGATATCTTCTTCTACCTTCTCCTTCTCTGCTATGGCCTTCTTGGATTCCGGATCTGCAGGAAATTTTATTTTGGCCTCTCTCATCAACAGGTTCAACATCCCGGTGACCAGTCTCGCCAGACCCCTCTACATCAATTCTGTTAACAATGAAAGATTGGACTGTACCATGCGTTACCGCACGGAACCTCTCCTAATGTGCATCGGACCCCATCACGAAAAAATTTAATTTTTGGTCCTCTCTAACTGCACTTCAGAAATTCTTCTTGGATTACCGTGGCTTCAACGCCATTCCCCAACCCTTGATTGGTCCACAGGAGAAATCAAGAACTGGGGTACTTCTTGTCACAAGGACTGTCTTAAACCGGTTCCCAGTACTCACAGTCGTGACCCTGTGGTTCCCCCGGTATCTGGTCTTCCTAAGGCCTATCTGGACTATGCTGATGT
The DNA here is from genome assembly GCF_029499605.1 of Hyla sarda. Lineage (NCBI taxonomy): Eukaryota > Metazoa > Chordata > Amphibia > Anura > Hylidae > Hyla > Hyla sarda. The sequence continues at coordinate 152,798,523 of NC_079197.1, forward strand.
TTTTTGCAAAAAACAAGCAGAGACTTTGCCTCCTCACAGACCTTATGACTGTCCTATTGACCTCCTCCCGGGTACTACTTCACCCCGGGGCAGAATCTATCCTCTGTCTGCTCCAGAAACCCAAGCCATGTCGGAGTACATCCAGGAGAATTTAAAAAAGGGGTTTATCCGCAAGTCCTCCTCTCCTGCCGGAGCTGGATTTTTTTTTGTGTCCAAAAAAGATGGCTCCCTACGCCCTTGCATTGATTACCGCTGACTTAATAAAATCACGGTAAAAAACCGCTACCCCTTACCTCTTATCTCGGAACTCTTTGATCGCCTACAAGGCGCCCACATCTTTACCAAGCTGGACTTAAGAGGTGCTTATAATCTCATCCGCATCAGGGAGGGGGACGAATGGAAGACTGCATTTAACACCAGAGATGGACACTTTGAGTATCTGGTCATGCCCTTTGGCCTGTGTAATGCCCCTGCCGTCTTCCAAGACTTTGTTAATGAAATTTTTCGTGATCTCCTATATACCTGTGTTGTGGTTTACCTGGACGATATTCTGATTTTTTCTGCCAACTTAGAAGAACACCGCCAGCATGTCCGCATGGTTCTTCAGAGACTTCGGGACAATCAACTTTATGCCAAAATGGAAAAATGTCTCTTTGAATGTCAATCTCTTCCTTTCCTAGGATACTTGGTCTCTGGCCAGGGACTACAAATGGACCCAGATAAACTATCTGCCGTGTTAGATTGGCCACGCCCCTCCGGACTCCGTGCTATCCAACGTTTTTAGGGGTTCGCCAATTATTAAAGACAATTCATTCCACACTTCTCCACTATTGTGGCCCCTATCGTGGCTTTAACCAAGAAAAATGCCAATCCTAAGTCCTGGTCTCCCCAAGCGAAAGGCGCATTTAAACATCTCAAGTCTGCCTTTTCTTCGGCTCCCGTGCTCTCCAGACCTGACCCATCTAAACCCTTCCTATTGGAGGTAGATGCCTCCTCAGTGGGAGCTGGAGCAGTTCTTCTACAAAAAAATTCATCCGGGCATGCTGTTACTTGTGGGTTTTTTTCTAGGACCTTCTCTCCGGCGGAGAAAAACTACTCCATTGGTGATCGAGAACTACTGGCCATTAAATTGGCGCTTGAGGAATGGAGGCACCTGCTGGAGGGATCAATATTTCCAGTTATCATATACACTGATCACAAGAATCTCTCCTATCTCCAGTCTGCCCAACGACTGAACCCTCGCCAGGCTAGGTGGTCGTTGTTCTTTGCCCGTTTTAACTTTGAAATCCATTTTCGCCCTGCTGACAAGAACATTAGGGCCGATGCCCTCTCTCGTTCTTCTGATGCCTCTGAAGTAGAGGCCTCTCCGCAACACATCATTACTCCGGCCTGTCTGATCTCCACTTCTCCAGCTTCCATCAGGCAAACTCCTCCAGGAAAGACCTTCGTTTCTCCACGCCAGCGTCTCGGGATTCTCAAGTGGGGACACTCCTCCCACCTCGCAGGCCATGCGGGCATAAAAAAATCCTTTCAACTCATCTCTCGATTTTATTGGTGGCCGACTCTGGAGACTCTGGAGATGTTGTTGATTTCGTGCGGGCCTGTACTGTCTGTGCCCGGGATAAGACTCCTCGCCAGAAGCCTGCTGGTCTCCTTCATCCTCTGCCTGTTCCTGAACAGCCTTGGTCACAGATTGGTATGGACTTTATTACGGACTTGCCCTCATCCCGTGGCAACACAGTTGTTTGGGTGGTCGTTGATCGATTTTCCAAGATGGCACATTTTATTCCTCTTCCTGGCCTTCCTTCAGCGCCTCAGTTGGCAAAGCAATTTTTTATACACATTTTTCGCCTTCACGGTTTGCCCACGCATATCGTCTCGGATAGAGGCGTCCAATTCGTGTCTAAATTCTGGAGGGCCCTCTGTAAACAGCTCAAGATCAAATTAAACTTCTCTTCTTCTTATCATCCCCAATCCAATGGGCAAGTAGAAAGAATTAATCAGGTCCTGGGTGACTATTTACGGCATTTTGTTTCCTCCCGCCAGAATGACTGGGCAGATCTTCTACCATGGGACGAATTCTCATACAACTTCAGAGTCTCCGAATCTTCTGCTAAATCCCCATTTTTCGTGGTGTACGGCCGTCACCCTCTTCCTCCCCTCCCTACTCCCTTGCCCTCTGGTTTGCCCGCTGTGGATGAAGTGACTCGTGATCTTTCCACCATATGGAAAGAAACCCAAAATTCTCTTTTACAGGCTTCATCCCGGATGAAAAAATTTGCTGATAAAAAAAGAAGAACTCCCCCATTTTTGCTCCCGGAGACAAGGTATGGCTCTCCGCTAAGTATGTCCGCTTTCGTGTCCCCAGTTACAAACTGGGACCACGCTATCTTGGTCCTTTCAAAATCTTGTGCCAGATTAACCCTGTCTCTTACAAACTCCTTCTTCCTCCTTCTCTCTGTATTCCCAATGCCTTCCATGTCTCTCTCCTTAAACCACTCATCCTTAACCGCTTCTCTCCCAAAGTTGTTTCTCCCACTCCTGTTTCCGGTTCGTCTGACGTCTTCTCTGTGAAGGAGATTCTAGCCTCCAAGATTGTCAGAGGTAAAAAAAATTTTTGGGTGGATTGGGAGAACTGTGGCCCAGAGGAGAGATCTTGGGAACCTGAGGACAACATCCTAGACAAAAGTCTTATCCTCAGGTTCTCAGGCTACAAGAAGAGGGGGAGACCCAAGGGGGGGGTACTGTTACGCCGAGCGCTCCGGGTCCCCGCTCCTCCCCAGAGCGCTCGCAGCATCCTCTCATTCGCAGCGCCCCGGTCAGACCTGCTGACCGGGTGCGCTGCAATATCACTCCCAGCCGGGATGCGATTCACGACGCAGGAGGCGCCCGCTCGCGATGCGCATCCCGGCTCCCGTACCTGACCCGTTCCCCGTCTGTCTTGTCCCGGCGCGCGCGGCCCCGCTCCTTAGGGCGCGCGCGCGCCGGGTCTCTGCAATTTAAAGGGCCACTGCGCCACTGATTGGCGCAGCAGGCCTAATCAGTGTTATCACCTGTGCACTCCCTACTTATACCTCACTTCCCCTGCACTCCCTCGCCGGATCTTGTTGCCATTGTGCCAGTGAAAGCGTTTCCTTGTGTGCTCCTAGCCTGTGTTCCAGACCTCCTGCCGTTGCCCCAGACTACGATCCTTGCTGCCTGCCCTGACCTTCTGCTACGTCCGACCTTGCTCTTGTCTACTCCCTTGTACCGCGCTTATCTTCAGCAGTCAGAGAGGTTGAGCCTTTGCTGGTGGATACGACCTGGTTGCTACCGCCGCTGCAAGACCATCACGCTTTGCGGCGGGCTCTGGTGAATACCAGTAGCAACTTAGAACTGGTCCACCAACCGGTCCACGCCAATCCCTCTCTGGCACAGTGGATCCACCTCCAGCCAACCGAATCGTGGCACATACTTTATGATGGTATTATGAGGGTATTACAATACTCTACACTACTCTTTAAACAGTATTTGTCTAGAACAGCAGCAGGTGATTACTTAAGGCTGTCCTTCCACAGTATGTAGGCCCTTTACAGATTAACAGGTACAAGATGGTACACTACTTGGATGTACGTATGCGGTATGCACTGATGAGGGCAGTAAGATGCGCAACTGTACGCATAAAAAACTCTGTATTTTTGGAAAACACCAGCCGGTGGATACTTTTGTTTGTACTTTGATGGTATGGAGCACCTTGACAGATTAACAGGTACTAAATTGTACAATACTTGGATGTACCTATGCGGTATGCACTGATGAGGGCAGTAATATGCGTAACTATACGCAGAAAAAACTCTGTATTTTTTAAAAACACCAGCCGGTGGATACTATTGTTTGGAATTGCACAGTATGAAGCCAGCCCCTTGACAGATTAACAGGTACAAAATGGTACAAATGCACTACAGTCCACTGAACAATCACGAATTTCTGAACAGCAGCAGGACCCAACAGTGCAGCACCACAAAAAAACAAAAAATACATGGATTAAACCCTAAATTGCACTCTGTCACACAATTCAGAGCAGCAGAAGATTTGTGGAGCAAAAAAAACAAAAAACAATTGGGCTGAAAAATGAGGAGACAAGATGCTTCAGAAAGTTCAGGCAGCTTGGAGATCTGTATGAGGCAGCTGACAGCTATCTGCCCCTCTCTGCTGCAATGCTCAATAACGTGAATAGGAGGTTTAGCAATCAATGATCCTTCTCAGTGTAACAGGAAAGCACTCTGCACTCCTGTCTTTCCCTAATGCTGATGTGACTAGCAATTGCAGTGGTACGCTGTGGTATAAGCTATTCACACACACGCAGTCCCGTCCTCTCTGAGTGCATAGATGAAATGAAGAGAGGCAAGATGGCCGCCGATTATATAGGGGCTGTGACATCACAGGGGTCAGTGAACACTGATAGGCTGCATCTCACATGTGATTCAGGGTCAGCCCGCCTACCTTCATTCCCGCTGCTGTTTCCCGCCCTCCCATAATCCCCTACCCCATGTACTCACATGTGGATCCGCCATCTTAGGTCTCCAATAGCCTGGAATGCAGTAAAATAGAGTTTAATGAAGCGATTAGCGTGATCGAATCATGGCCATATTCCCATTCGTTGCGAATCAAATTTTTCATGAAATTCGTAACGAATTCGGGTTCGTCAACTTCGATTCGCTAATCTCTAATTGTGAGCTTTTGAGTGAATACCTCCTTCCATCAGCAAGGGCATTAAAGATGAAACGGGGCTGGGTCTTTCAGCATGACAATGATCCAAAACACACTGCCCAGGCAACGAAGGAGTGGCTTCGTAAGAAGCATTTCAAAGTCCTGGAGTGGCCTAGCCAGTCTCCAGAGTTCAACCTCATAGAAAACCTTTGTGTCACGATTCGGCTGGCTGGAGGTGGATCCTCTGTGCCAGAGAGGGATTGGCGTGGACCGTGTTGGTGGACCGGTTCTAAGCGGGATGGTCTTGCAGCGGCGGTAGCAACCAGGTCGTATCCACCAGCAACGGCTCAACCTCTCTGACTGCTGAAGATAGGCGCGGTACAAGGGAGTAGACAAGAGCAAGGTCGGACGTAGCAGAAGGTCAGGGCTGGCAGCAAGGATCGTAGTCAGGGGCAACGGCAGGAGGTCTGGAACACAGGCTAGGAACACACAAGGAAACGCTTTCACTGGCCCAATGGCAACAAGATCCGGCGAGGGAGTGCAGGGGAAGTGAGGTATAAGTAGGGAGTGCACAGGTGAGAATACTGATTAGACCTGCTGCGCCAATCAGTGGCGCAGCGGCCCTTTAAATGGCAGAGACCCGGCGCGCGCGCGCCCTAAGGAGCGGGGCCGCGCGCCGGGACAACACAGACGGGGAACGGGTCAGGTACGGGAGCCGAGATGCGCATCGCGAGCGGGCGCGTCCCGCATCGCGAATCGCATCCCGGCTGGGAGTAATATCGCAGCGCACCCGGTCAGCAGGTCTGACCGGGGCACTGCGAATGAGAGAACGCTGCGAGCGCTCCGGGGAGGAGCGGGGACCCGGAGCGCTCGGCGTAACACTTTGGAGGGAGTTGAAAGTCTGTGTTGCCCAGCGACAGCCCCAAAACATCACTGCTCTAGAGGAGATCTGCATGGAGGAATGGGCCAAAATACCAGCAACAGTGTGTGAAAACCTTGTGAAGACTTATAGAAAACATTTGACCTCAAAAGGTATATAGCAAAGTATTGAGATTAACTTTTGTTATTGACCAAATACTTAATTTCCACAATAATTTGCAAATAAATTCTTTAAAAATCAGACAATGTGATTTTATTTTTTTTCTCATTATGTCTCCCCCCTGCGATCTCCTGTAGGGGGCTCCAGCCACGGCTCTCCCTTATATCTCTATGGGAGAGGTGGAAATGCAGCATTTGTGCATCCTCTTAGATGTTGCATCCAATTGCTGCGGACATGTGGAAGATGACTACAGACTAGTTCATCTCTTAGATTTCGTGATCTGCGAAACAATACCACCGGGGATGCTGCTCTAATAGTCCTGTGGTCAGCATCAGCTTGAATTATATGCCAGTTCCTGCACATAGTTTGTCTGATAGTGTTAGTTAAGGGGCTATGTTCAAAAGAAAAAACAGCCCGGGTCATTTTACCTTTCTTGCCGTTACTCCCCTTGAACACCAGTCCATGTCTATCCTTTTCACTAGCCCTAGAAAATGCATCCTGCATCACCTGTTCTTCATAACCCCGGTTTCTCAGTCTCTGCATCAGTTCACATGATTGTTGAAGAAATTATGCATATTCTGAGTTGTTCTGTCGAAGTCGGAGAAATGGCCGTATGGTAAAGACCTAGTTATATGAGCAGGGTGAAAACTTGTAAAGTGTAACAAAGAGTTAGTGGCTGTCACCTTTCGATAACCTTTAACTGTGAGGCCAGAATCAGAGGTTCTTAATGTCACATCCAAGAACTGAACATCTATTTCAAAGATATGGGACGTAAATTGCATATTGAAATCATTTGTGTTGATATAGGTTACAAACTCATCAAACCTTGCTTTTGACGCTGACCAGACAAGTAGACAGTCGTCAATATATCTGGACCAATGGATTATGTTATCTTTAAAGGGGTTTGTTGGTGCCACTGGTGTGGCCATCACGGTACCTGTCCGCTGGGCAAACCAGTGGTCACCAAACTAGAAGGGGTTATGTTCCAACATGAAAATCCAAGCCTCCCAAAGAAAATCAATGCATCTCTCGTCCTTTCCAGAGCGTGTCAGAAATATTCTGACTGCATTAACTCCGTCTTGGTGTCGGATCTGGGTATACAGGGTGACTACATCAATAGTCGCCAACTTGTATCCCGGGCGCCACTCAAGATCTTCCACCATTTGCAGCAGTGCTTTCGTATCTGCTAGGTAGGACGGTACAGATTTTAGAAGCGGACGTAGGAACCAATCCAGGTTCTGCGAGAGGTGCTCCGTTAAGGAGCCCCTCCCCGATACAGTAGGTCTCCCAGGAGGTTTTATCAGGGCCTTGTGTATCTTAGGTAAATTATACCAACTTGGCCTCTGCTGATTCTGGGGGAACAATTTTTCAGCCATCTTTTTTGATATAACATTTAACATAACCCCTTTTTTCAATAGTGATTGCAATTTAGTAGAATAAACTTGGGTGGGATCTCCGTTTAGTTTTTAGTAGGTGTCACTGTCCCCTAACTGTCGCTCAGCCTCCTCAACATAATCTGCTTTTCTCAGAATTACAATATTTCCCCCTTTGTTGGCGGGCTTCACAATTATTTCATTATTCTCTTTTGTGGAAATGGCCAAATTGGGCCCAACGTGTCTATATTTTGTGTGCCGCCATTATTTCCCAGCATTGTCTTAAAGGAGTTATATAGTATCAAAAAAGCTCATTCCCTATCCGCAGGCAGGATATGTGTCTGATCGCGCGCGCGCGGGGGGCAGCATATCTCCGGCTCTTCCATAGAGATATATGGAGGGAGCATGTTGGTCACAGTTTCGTGCCATGGTGGACACACTGCATTCATATGGAGATCTGGGGTGCCAGGCGGGAGATCTTGTGGCCTCCCAGCAGTCGAACACCCCACACTCTGAACCTTTTTCCCTTAATCTGCGGTTAGGAGATACGTTTTCTGGACTACCTCTTCAAGCGTCTTTGGCATGAAGTTCATCAGAGCTTCACAGCTTGACCCCCTGTAATCATCCACACCCCCGTCATCATCACCATCACCCCGTCATCATCCCCCCCCCTTTATCATCACCGCCTATCAATCCCTTCATCAGTGGTCTTCAACCTGCGGACCTCCAGAGGTTGCAAAACTACAACTCCAAGCATGCCCGGACAGCCATCGGCTGTCCGGGCATGCTGGGAGTTGCAGTTTTGAAACCTCTGGAGGTCCGCAGGTTGAAGACCACTGAGGCCTTCGTCATCATCCAGACCCCCCCCCCCTTTAGTTTTCTACTCACCTCCCCTCAGTGGGAAGGAAGGGTGAGCTGGTCCGGGTCATCTATGCTGCAGGGACCGTCCGGTGGGGAGGGTTAGTCGTTCCGGTCTGTCCATTTTCACAGGGAGGCCTTCTTCTCCGCTCCGGGCCCTGCCCCGGCCTAGTGACGCGCCCGGGCCCAGAGCGGAGAAGAGGGCCTCCCTGTGAAATGGACAGGCCGGAACGACTAACCCTCCCCACCGGACGGTCCTGCAGCATAGATGGCCCGGACCAGCTCACCCTTCCTTCACACAGAGGGGAGGTGAGTAGAAAACTAAAGGGGGGGTTTGGATGATGATGAAGGCCGCAGTGGTCTTCAACCTTCGGACCTACAGCCGATGGCTGTCCGGGCATGCTGGGAGTTGTAGTTCTGCAACATCTGGAGGTCCGCAGGTTGAAGACCACTGAGAAGGGGTTGACAGGCGGAGAGTTCACTTGAGTATAAGCCGAGGGGGGCGTTTTCAGCACGAAAAATCGTGCTGAAAAACTTGGCTTATACTGGAGTATATACGGTAAGTTGCAATACCACACACAACCTGGGGACAGACGTGGAGCTGTTTTAAAAAAAAAAATGTAGCTGTGTTTTTCTATTCCTTGATAACTCCTTTAACTACTTTGATGGAAAAAGTTATGACTCAAAACTTGATTAGTGATTCAAAACAAAACAAAATATTATATTTTAAATATATAATCATATATAAAATATTTGTATCTACTAGAAACTAAATAAATAAAAGAAATAGAGTATCACTTGTTCTATGTACTTGCCATTGCATCAAAGGACTCTGCAGGTCAGTCTGGCAGAGGGTAAGCTAAAAGTGTGCATGACAAGCTCAGACATTTTTTTTTTGTACAATGTAAATCTAGTAATACAGGAAAAGAATGTACAGTAATTTACAATATCAGATATGATGACCTTCACCATCAGTCTTTTACGCTGAGACAACTTGTTCCTGTAAGATTGTGGACTAACACTGAGATTCGCTATCTACTGTAACTATAAACACAGTGGGAACAGTTGGCTCTTCTCAATTAAGGGCATTGTTCCAAGACCAATGAAAGGTTTAACACAGTTTTATTTTTACCTCTGTATCCGATAGTAATTTATGGGAACATGATAAGCTAGGAGACTAAAATACCTCTCATCTTGACCTCCACAAGTGTCCCATTTCTGGTGAGTCATTTGGTTCATGTGAAACTTTTGCTCTTGCTCCAAAGAGTCCAAATGACTATCCCAAAAATTAGCTTCTTATTGAAATGGTGCAAAGTTAAAGGGGTACTCTGCCCCTAGACATCTTATCCCCTATCCAAAGGATAGGGGATAAGATATATGATCGTGGGGGTCCCGCCGCTGGTGACCCCCGCGATCTCGGCTGCGGCACCCCAGACATCCGGTGCACGGTGCGAACTTCGCTCCATTTGGGATGACAGGTGATGTTGCCCGGAGGCTTGTGACGTCACGGTCATGCCCCCTCAATGCAAGTCTATGGAAGGGGGCGTGATGGCCTTCACTTCAGACTTGAATTGAGGGGGTGTGGCCGTGATGTCATGGGTCTCCGACACTGCACCCAAAGAATGCTGGGTGCAGCAGGGAGATCGTGGGGGTCCCCAGCAGCGGGACCCCTGCGATCAGACATTTTATCCCCTATCATTTGGATAGGGGATAAGATGTCTAGGAGTGGAGTACCCCTTTAAACCCCTTTAAACATACCTTATACCTATATGGGAAGGGACTGCATGTCTTATATTTTTTTCCTCCCCTCAACTCATGTCAAATACCTGAGATCTGATGGATCCCATTAAAGTCCATGGGATCTGTTGGGACCTGGCAGTGTCATTTTAGCTTCTACCTGTTCAGGGTCCATTTGGTGCAAGAAAACATAGCCAAATGGTGGACCCGAAATGTCTGAGAAGAACAACAGCTGTGTGAACTTCATTACCAGTTCACTCCTGGATGCCTGGTAAGTCTGACTGTGATTTATGTGGATGAGACAACTCAACCTTTCTGTATCACGGAGGGCCAGAGGAAGCGGGTTAGCCACGAAACAGTCTGTTGCCGCTTCTTGGGTTAGTTGCGTTACAGTCTATTGCTTGTTCATTGAACATCATTTCACTTAGTAAGAGCAGCTCCTGTTTGTTCTGGTGGACTTGTTCAAAGGGGCGCCATGTCAAACTCCATTTCATTCTATATTCTACTGAACCAACCATACTAAGCCTTATTACCTGCATTTAACCAAAGATCCCAACACATAACTTTAGTGATGGCGATTGTTTACTTTCCATGAAATGGGATTGACCTAATGGAAGGAACTTCTGAAGAGCTTTCTCTTACAACACAAGTCAAAACAAGACGGAGTAGAGATAACTAAACTCTCTCCATGTAGTATGAGTGGTAACTAAAAGTGGAGAGAAAATAAGTTACACAACATAACACCCTTCCTCTCCGAGCTCTGCTTCTAGTGAACCTGGCTTCGTGATACAGGAAGGAGTCTCGGTGGCTACAGCTAGGGAGGGATGCTTTGTTTTTCAGCACTTCAATTCTTTCCGGCCAGGCTAAACTTTGCTTTCCTGAATGGGATATCCAGCCCCCCCCCCCCCAGACACCGGTCATGCTTCCCTCAACTAAACAGGGCTCCTCAGCCTAAATATAGCTCTTATGATGTCCATCCAGCATGGGTTGAAGTAATCTGTGAAAGTGGTTTAAGTGCTCTGCAGAGAGCTGATGGTTGTTGTCACTAACACGCACACACGTACATTGTTCATGACCTGAAGAAAAAAAATCCAATGATTAATGAAGGGTTGGGCGGCCATGTCTTATGCACCTGTAAGTTGGCTTACGTTTGCTTTCTATTCTTCTAGAACTAGAGTTAAAGGGGAACTCCAGTGGAAAACATATTTTTTTTAAATAAACAGGAAGTTAAACATATTTGTAAATCACTTCTTTTACAATATCTTAATCCATCCAGCACTTATCAGATGCTGTATACTACAGAGGAAGTTGTGTAGTTAGTTTCTGTCTGACCACAGTGTTCTCTGCTGACACCTCTGCCCATGTCAGGGACTGTCCAGAGTTGGAGCAAATCCCCATAGCAAACCTCTCCTGCTCCAGACAGTTTCTGACATGGACAGAGGTGTCAGCAGAGAGAACTGTGGTCAGACTGGAAAGAACCACTCAACTTCCTGTGCATATAGCAGCTAAAAAGTACTGGAAGGATTACGATAGAAACATAGAAACATAGAATGTGTCGGCAGATAAGAACCATTGGCCCATCTAGTCTGTCCAATAATGCCCAATAATCTGAATCCTATCAATAATTTACAAATCTGTAAAACCTTCTGGCATCGGTTGATTTAAAAAAAAAAAAAAAAAAAGGCCCATTTTGGCCTTAAGGACCAGGCCGATTTTATTTTTGCATGTTTGTTTTTTCCTCCTCACCTTCTAAAAATCATAACTCTTTTATATTTCCATCCACAGACCCATATGAGGACTTGTTTTTTGCATCACCAATTTTGCTTTGTATTGACATCACCTATTTTTACCATAAAATGTACGGCGCAACCAAAAAAATATTATTTATGTGGGAAAATTGAAAAGAAAACCGCAATTTAGCAAATTTTGGAAGATTTTGTTTTCGCTCTGTACACTTTATGGTAAAAATGACAGGTTTTCTTTATTCTGTGGGTTAATATGATAAAAATGATACCCATTGTCAGGGTCCGGACTGGCGGCTGGTGAGGACACTGGAGGTGAATCCTCTGTGCCAGAGAGCCGATGACGCGGGTCGCACTGGGGAATCGGTTCTAAGCAGTTACTGGTGTTCACCAGAGCCCGCCGCAAAGCGGGATGGACTTGCTGTGGCCTGTGTACCAGGTCGTGTTCCCCAGTAGCGACTCGACCCCTCTGGCAGCTTAGACTGGCGCAGTACACAAGGACTAAACAGAGGCGAGGTCAGACGTAGCAGAAGGTCAGGGAAGGCAACGAGGTTCGTAGTCAGGGGCAACAGCAGGAGGTCTAGGTACACAGGCTTGGGAACACACTATAATGCTTTCACAGGGCACAAGGCAACAAGATCCGGCAAGGAAGGGAAGGGGAAGTGAGTATTTATGTGTAAGGAGGTGATTACACTGATTGGGCCAGGCACCAATTAGCGGTGCGCTGGCCCTTTAAATCTTAGAACATCGGCGCGCCCTAGGGAGTGGGGCCGCGCGCGCCGGGACGAGACAGCCACAGGAGGAGGAGGGTGAGTAGAACGGGGCACGATCCACGAGCGGGTCTGACCCGCCACGCGGATCGCGTCCCCACCAGTATGAACACAGCAGCGCTCGCGGTCAGAGACAGAGACCGGAGCGCTACTGTTAGCATAACGCCGTGAGCGCTGTGGGGAAGCCGCGGGACCCTGAGCGCTCGGCGTTACACCCATGTTATATGCTTTTCTATAATTGTACTGCTTTTGAAAAAAATCTCAAACTATTTTAACAAAATTAGTATGTATGAAATTGCCTCATATTGACCACCTATAACTTTTGAATTTTTCCGTATATGAGCAGTATGAGATTTGCTTAGGTTTTACTTTTTATTAACTTTTTTTATACATTTTTTTTGGAAATAAAATGTGACCAAAAAAGCAGCAATTTTGGACTTTTTTTTTATTTTTTTACTTTTAAGCCGTGATAATTAACAATATATTAACAGTATATTTTGATAGTTAAGACTTTTACGCAGAGCTACCCCCGCCATTGCCTTTTCCTTTATTTGTTCTGTTCAAGCACTGATGTTTGTTTTATACATCTTGAAATAAAGAAGTTTTGATCTTCTATTCTTTTGGAATATTACAACTTTGATGACTGTACTATTTTAGTATCCTGACTCTGAAATACAAACAACACCTTATACCAGTATGCTGAAAATCACCATCTTGTTTTTAACTGTAAAAGTGGCCCAAGAAAAAAACAACCGGTGAGCCGACAATAGGGTCATTGTTGCCCAAGGCTCGTTGATGTGCATGGAAAGCAAAGACTAGCCCGGCAGGTCTGACCCCACAGAGGAGTTACAGTACTGTAGCACAAATTGCTAAAAATGTATTGGCTATGATAACAAGGTATCAGAACACACGTTACTTGTCAGAGTGCTTATTCTGACCCCTGTCCACCATTGAAAATGCCTACAATGAGCATGTTAGCATCAGAACTAGACCAACTAGACCACGGAACAATGGCAGAAAGTGGTCTGATCTAATGAATTGCATTTTACATTTACAGGGAATGTCACCAGGATACATTAACCTCTTAAGGACCAAGGACGTCCGGGGACGTCCTGGCACCCTGTGCCTTAAGGACCAAGGACGTCCCCGGACGTCCTGGTGTTTCCACGGTCTCTGCCGCCCGCCGGACAGAGATTGGAACGGCATTCCTGCTGAAATCCTTCAGCAGGCATGCCATGCAAATGCCGAGGGGGTCATCAGACCCCCCCATGTCGGTGATCGGCGCAAATCGCGAGTGAAATTACACTTTCGTTTTGCGCCGATTCCGGGTCATATGGGTCTATGGTGACCCAGTGACCCGGAATAGAAGGGGGATCGCGGTTGTCCATGACACCCAGGATCCCCCTGTAAAGATAGGAGTGAGGTGGCAGGGGTGCCACCCCTCCTATCCCTGCTATGGGTTGTCTAGACGCGACCACCAATAGCAGATCGGGGGCGGGGGGCTTTACTTTCGGTTTCCCCGTTCTGCCTACCCACAATAAGCGGGGCAGGACGAGAAAATCCAAAAGGTACCAGGCGCCGAAGTCCACTCACCCACCGGCGACGGCAGCGGGCGACGATCGGTGGCGGTAGCGGGCGACGATCGGCGGAAGAAGAGGACGGCGATGCAGCTCCCTAGATCCTACGGAGGCCGGTGAGTTACTTAGCAACATCTGGAGGGCTACAGTCTGAGACCACTATAGTGGTCTCTAAACTGTAACCCTCCAGATGTTGCAAAACTACAACTCCCAGCATGCCCAGAGAGCTTTTAAGGCATGCTTAGATTTGCAGTTTTGCAACAGCTGGAGGTCTACAGTTTAAGACCACTGCACAGTGATCTCTATACTGTGCACCTCCAGATCTTGCAAAACTACAACTGATAGCATGCCCACACAGCAGTTTGCTGTCCGGGCATGCTGTGATTTGTAGTTTTGCAACATCTGGAGGTCCACAGTTTGGAGACCACTGTGCAGTGGTCTCTAAACTATAGCTCTCCAGATGTTGCAAAACTGCAAATCCCAGCATGCCCAAACAGCAAACAGCAGTCTCTGCATGCTGGGAGTTGTAGTTGCGTACCTCCAGCTGTTGCATAACTACATCTCCCAGCATGCCTTTCGGCGATCAGTACATGCTGGGAGTTGAAGTTATGCAACAGCTGGAGGCACACTGGTTGGAAAATACTGAGTTAGGTAACTGAAGGTTTTCTATCCAGTGTGCCTCCAGCTGTTGCAAAAGTACAACTCCCAGCATGCATGGTCTGTCAGTACATGCTGGGAGTTGTAGTTTTGAAACAGCTTGAGGTTCCCCCCACACCCATGTGAATGTACAGGGTACATTCACACAGGCAGTTTTACAGTTAGTTTTCTGCTTCAAGTTTGGGCTGCGGCAAATTTGTCGCCGCAGCACAAACTCCTAGCGGTAGGCTCACTGTAAACGCCCGCCAGTTTGAATGTACCCTAAAAACACTACACTACACTAACACATCATAAAGAGTAAAACCCTACATATACACCCCTTACACTGCCCGCCCCCAATAAAAATGAAAAACGTATCACACGGCAGTGTTTCCAAAACGGTGCCTCCAGCTGTTGCAAAACAACAACTCCCAGCATTTCCGGACAGCCACTGACTGTCCAGGCATGCTGGGAGTTTAGCAACAGCTGGAGGCACCCTGTTTGGGAATCACTGGCATAAAATCCCCCTATGTCCACCCCTATGCAATCCCTATGAAGTCCTCAAATGCGCATGGCGCTCTCTCACTTTAGAGCCCTGTCGTATTTCAAGGAAACAGTTTAGGGCCACATATGGGGTATTTCCGTACTCGGGAGAAATTGCACTACAAACTTGGGGGCCTTTTTATCCTTTTACCCCGTTATGAAAAGGAAAAGTTGGGGTCTATACCAGCCTGTTGGTATACATTTTTTTAAATTTTTTACACTAACACGCTGGTGTTGCCCCATACTTTTTATTTTCACAAGCGGTAAAAGCAAAAAAAGACCTCCAAATTTGTAACAGGGGTGGCTGATTTTACAGCGGTTCTGACATAAACACAAAAAAAAAAAATACCCACATGTGACCTCATTTTGGAAACTACACCCCTCACGGAATGTAACAAGGGGTATAGTGAGCCTTAACTCCTCACAGGTATTTGACAGATTTTTGGAACAATGATCTGTGAAAATGAAAAATTTAATTTTCCATTTGCACAGCCCACTGTTCCAAAGATCTGTTAAACGCCAGTGGGTTGTAAATGCTCACTGCTCCACTTATTAAATTCTGTGAGGGGTGTAGTTTCCAAAATAGGGTCACATGTGGGGGGTCCACTGTTCTGGCACCACGGGGGGCTTTGTAAATGCACATGGCCCCTGACTACCATTCCAAACAAATTCTCTTTCCAAAAGCTCAATGGCACTCCTCCTCTTCTGAGCATTGTAGTTCGCCCGTAGTGCACTTCAGGCCAACTTATGGGGTACCTCCATACTCAGAAGAGATGGGGTTACACATTTTGGTGGGTATTTTCTGCTATTAACCCTTGTAAAAATGTGAAATTTGGGGGGGAAATACACATTTTAGTGAAACTTTTTTTTTTACATATGCAAAAGTCGGGAAACACCTGTGGCGTATTAAGGCTCACTTAATTCCTTGTTACGTTCCTCAAGGGGTCTAGTTTCCAAAATGGTATGCCATGTGTTTTTTTTTTTTTGCTTTTCTGGCACCATAGGGGCTTCCTAAATGCAACATGCCCCCCAAAAACCATTTCAGAAAAACGTACTCTCCAAAATCCCCTAGTCGCTCCATCCCTTCTGAGCCCTCTACTGCGCCCGTCGAACACTTTACATAGACATATGAGGTATGTGCTTGCTCGAGAGAAATTGGGCTACAAATATAAGTATACATTTTCTCCTTTTACCCCTTGTAAAAATTGAAAAATTGGGTTTACAAGAACATGCGAGTGTAAAAAATGAAGATTGTGAATTTTCTCCTTCACTTTGCTGCTATTCCTGTGAAACACCTAAAGGGTTAAAATGCTGACTGAATGTCATTTTGAATACTTTGGGGGGTGCAGTTTTTATAATGGGGTCATTTGTGGGGTATTTATAATATGAAGACCCTTCAAATCCACTTCAAACCTGAACTGGTCCCTGAAAAATAGAGAGTTTGGGGATTTTTCACCAAGGAAGGATGCAAGTTATCACAAAATTTTACCACTATGTTAAAGTAGAATATGTCACGAAAAACAACCTCGGAATCAGAATGATAAATAAAAGTATTCCAGAGTTATTAATGTTTAAAGTGACAGTGGTGAAATGTGCAAAAAACGCTCTGGTCCTAAGGTGGAAAATGGCCTGGTCCTTAAGGGGTTAAAGGGGTACTCCGGTGGAAATTTTTTTTTTTTGGTCTTTATAAGTCACCTGATGCCAGAAAGTTAAAAACATTTGTAAATTACTTTTATTAAAAAATCTTTACCCTTCCAGTACTTTTTAGCAGCTATGTGCTACAGAGGAAATTCTGTTCTTTTTGAATTTCTTTTTTGTCCTGTCCACAGTGCTTTCTGCTGACACCTGATGCCCGTATCAGGAACTGTCGGGAGCAGCATAGGTTTGCTATGGGGATTTTCTCCTGCTCTGGACAGTTCATGATACAGGCATTAGGTCTCAGCAGAGAGCACTGTGGACAAGATAAAATTTTTTTTCAAAAAGAACAGAATTTCCTCTGTATACAGCTGCTAACAAGTACCGGAAAGGTAAAGATATTTTAATAGAAGTAAATTACAAATCTTTTTAACTTTCTGGCACCAGTTCATTAGAAAAAAAAGTTTTCCACAGGAGTACCCCTTTAAGGGAGAAAGACAAGCCAGTGGAGTTATTATGATTCTCTGGGCAATGTTCTCCTAGTAGACCTTGGTTCCTGGGATTCATATAGATGTTTTTTGACATATACCACCTACCTGATCATTGTTGCAGACCAAGAACACCCTTTATAATGTTATCCCAAAAGGCCTTTCTCAGCAGGATAATGGGCCCTGTCACACTGCAAGAAACGTTCAAGAATGGTTTGAGGAACATGAGAAAGAGGTCAAGGTGGTGAATTGGTCTCTAAACTGACCAGATTATAACCCAGCCAAGCATCTGTGGGATGTGCTGGAAAAACAAGTCTAAGTGTAGCAAGTAGTGGCCGGCACTTCTTCATGTGGTGGTGCACGTGGAGGAATTAGCACATAGTAGAAAAGAAGGTCCCGGCACTCACCAGTCTGCAAGCAAATTGTAGTTTATTTCATATCCTTATGAAACAGGACACGTTGCGGCATCAAGCCTTCCACTGCAGAGGAAGGCTTGATTCCGAAACGCAACCTGTTTCATAAAAATATGCAATCAACTATTATTTGCTTGCAGACTGGTGAGTGCCGGGACCTTCTTTTCTACTATGGAAAAACAAGTCTAGTCCATGTAGGCTGTACCTCACAACTAACATGACAAAAAGGATTTGCTGCTAACATTAGATACGACAGGACACATTGGTCTTGTGGAGTCCATGCCTTAAAGGGGTATTCCACCCCTAGACATCTTTTCCCCTCTCTAGAGGATAGAGACTAAGATGCCTGATTGTGGGGGTCCTGCCGCTGGGGACCCCCGCGATCTCTCCTGCAGCACCCCCTGCAGAACTTCACACCATGCTTGATGACTCCTGCAGAACTTCACTCCACGCCTGATGACTGTCGATGAAGGGGCCGGAGGCACGGGATGTCATGGCCCAGCCCCCTCATTACATCACACTCTACTCCCTCAATGCAAGTCTACGCCCCCTCTCATAGACTTGCATTGAGGGGGCGGGGCGTGACATCAAGAGGGGGCGAGGCCGTGACATCAGGAGCCCCTGCATCGCCAGATCCTTTGGACAGGGGATATGATGTCTAAGGGCAGAGTACCCCTTTAATGTGTCAGTTGTTTTGGTGACATCAGGGGGTCCTAATCGATATTCTCATATAATTTAATGTTATGGCTAAATAGTGTGTAGTGTATATCAGTGCTATATTGTTACATTCCACTGCAGATGTGTGTACACAATGCATAAGTCAGTGAATATCTCCTTAGGCTAATGCCTTTCATCTGTAATGAATGGGCTCTCCTCTACAAGGTCTGACAGATGATCGATACCGAGAGGAAGAAGATATCCTTTAGCCAGCAGCTTCTGACATACTCTCGGCCTCCATTCTGCTCTTTTTGATTCATTTCCCTCCCTCCTCCCCTACTCCCCTCCTTCTTACAATCCATTCCTATCGAGTTTACTGCGTGTGATCTATTTGTTGTAACCTCCACCAAAGAAATCCATTAACACCACTAAAAACCTCATTTCCTGGAATATGTGTGGTAAATCATCTAACAATAAGGAAAATGGGACTAAAACACTGTTTATTAAATGCACAGATGTAGATTTAACAGGTCGACTTTAGATTATTTACATTTTAAAATGATCCTAAAATTAACATATTTGATAATTTTGTTCTTTAAATGTATTGAACTATTTTTTTTAAATATATATATATATATATATATATATATATATATGTATATATATATACAGTGGTCCCTCAACATACGATGGTAATCTGTTCCAAATGGACCATCGTATGTTGAGGGATCCGTGCAATGTAAAGTATAGGACAGTGGACTACAATCTGCGGACCTCCAGATGTTGCAAAACTACAACGCCCAGCATGCCCGGACAGCCAACGGCTGTCCGGGCATGCTGGGTGTTGTAGTTTTGCAACATCTGGAGGTCCGCAGGTTGAAGACCACTGTTAGAGGAAGTTGTACTCACCTGTCCCAGCTGCTCCGGACCCGTCATCGCTGCCCTGGATGTCGCCTTCCATCGCTGTCGCCGCGACCATGAGGTGTCCCCGACGGTCCGGCAAGGCCTCTGCTTCCCTGGCATCCGCACGCTCGGTCGCCGCCATCACGTCGCTACGCACGCCGCTCCTATTGGATGACGGGACAGCGTGCGCAGTGACGTGATGACGACGATGGAGAGCGCCGACGATGGAGAGGATCCCGGAGAGGACGCGCCGAAGCCCTGAGGACAGGTAAGTGATCGTCAGCGGACCACACGGGGAACCGTAAACGGCTATCCGGTGGCAGCTGAAGCAGTCTGCGCTGCCGGATAGCCGTTTATGCAATGGCCCCGACATACAAAAGCATCGTATGTTGATGCTGCCTTCAACATGCGATGGCCATCGCATGTTGAAATTATCATATGTCGGGGCCATCGTAGGTCGAGGGGTAACTGTGTATTTATATATATATATATATATATATATATATATATATATATATATATATCCTGATTAATCATATGTGAGAGAAAAACTGGAGATATTTTTCCCACAGCGACCAATCACAGCTCAGCTTTCATATCTTAACGAGCTCTGGTAAAGTGAAAGCTGAGCTGTGATTGGTTACAAGGGGCAAATCTCTCTAGATTTTCTCAGACACACTTTGATAAATCAGGGCCATTGGGGGAGATTCATCAAAACGTGTGCAGAGGAAAAGTCCACCAGTTGCCGATAGCAACCAATCAGATTGCTTTTTTCATTTTTGTAAAGCCCTCTGGAAAATAAAAGAAGCAATCTGATTGGTTGCTATGGACAACTGGTCAACTTTTCCTCTGAAAGAATAAGTAGACAAAAGAAACAGGGAGGACGGCGCTTCGCGTAATTCCGTGGGCTATGATCCCAAACTTCCCTGATAGTAGAAATGTGCTCACCTTAGGTGAACCTTGATTCATGCGTGTCACCCCTCCGTGTGGGGTACATACATGTGATCTCGGGCTGCAGCCTGCAGGATCGGACCAGTCTTCTCTAAGGGGGTCGGTATTCAGCCAAGCAAGTAGTGGTAGGAAAAGATGATCTGCGGTGGTGCTGCCCCTGAAGGGATCGGTATTAAAATAAAGTCCAGATAAAAAGTATCAATGTGATTTATTGACACATAAAGTTTAAGTCAGGGTGCAAGATGCGTTTAAAGGGCAAGTACCCCCTTTTTCAATTGCTAATTACCACTGCAGATCATCTTTTCCTACCACTACTTGCTTAACGTTTCCTCTTTACAGGTCTTGATAAACCTCCCCCATTATGTCAACTTAAATTTTCTTGAATTCTGTCCCAAACTTATGATTTTGGGGACCCCTTTGCTGCAATTAGTTTAAATGATGTGGACAACTTTGAAAATCATATTTTTTTTTTTGGTTTGTACTTAAATCATTTTATCTGTAGGTCTTTAAAGGGGTACTCCGGCGCTTAGACATCTTATCCCCTATCCAAAGGATAGGGGATAAGATGCCTGATCGCGGGGGTCCCGCCACTGGGGACCCCCGTGATCTTGCACGCAGCACCCCAGATAAAATCAATCCCCGGAGCATGTTCGCTCCGGGTCTGATTACCGGCGACCACGGGGCAGCTGATCAAGTCATACTGTGCTGCAGTACAAATGTATTGCAGCATAGTATAACCTGCAAAAAGTGAAAAAAAAATTAAGTTCTTCAATAAAAGTATGAAGTGTAAAAAAAAGTTAAAAAGTTACAGCTGTCAGAACATGGGGAAAAAGGAAAAAAAATTATTTTGCTCAGAAAAAGGAAAAAGAACATAAAAAGCTATATTAAATGGGTATCGCCATAATCGTACCAACCCACAGAATAAATATAACATCACTTTTACCGCACAGTGAACACCATAAAATAATTTTAAAAATCGCCAGAAATTTTTCCCAATATTATGGAGTTTTTCACAAAAAATGCTTCATGTGTCAACAAAAATGCCCCCACGCCCCTCCCATAGACTTGAATTGAGGGGGTGTGGTGTGACGTCATGAGGGGCAACACCATGATGTCATGACCCCCGCCGCACGGACCCAGCATTCTAAACAAAAGCTGGGTGCTGCCCAGAAATGGGGGGTGCCCAGCTGCGGGACCCCCACGATAAGACATCTTATCCCCTAACCTTTGGATAGGGGATAAGATGTCTAGGGGTGGGGTACCCCTTTAACTTTCTGGGAATGAAGTCTAACTTGCCTAGCTGACTCCTTCCTTTTTCCAAATCCTCTTATAACATTTATACAGTCCAGTCCAGTTGAGTCCAGTAGGTATTTTCTATTTTTTATTATATATGGCCGACATCCTTGCTTGTCTGCTTCAGACTAACACCACAGTCCAGGATTTCCTTCATATCTGGGAAGAATTAGAAACATCTCTCAGCAGATGTTACTTTAAAGGTAAGACAGATAAGTA
Organism: Hyla sarda; assembly: GCF_029499605.1. Lineage (NCBI taxonomy): Eukaryota > Metazoa > Chordata > Amphibia > Anura > Hylidae > Hyla > Hyla sarda. The sequence goes on from NC_079197.1 coordinate 152,820,046, forward strand.
GTGAAGACCACTTCCACCATTTTTCCCAGGAGACAAAGTATGGCTTTCTTCCAAATATACCCGTATACAACAATTTGGCTTCCCAGTCCTCAGGTCCTCATACTGCCCTAAAGCAGCTTAACCAGGTATCCTACAGCATCTCTCAGGATAACCAGTTCCATGTTTCGATATTTTAACCACATATCCTCATTTGTTTTTCTAAGAAGTTCCCATCTGTCTCCGATCTGGGCCCAGGGTTTGAGGTCAAGGACAACCTTGAAATCAAGAGATCTAAGGGATGACTAGGGGGGAAGTAGTGGAGAAAGATCCTGAAAGCTGATGGGAAACACCAATGGCCCAGTCCTTAATTGTAAACTCCATCTTGTCTATAGGCATAAATAGAGAGATTGTAAAGTGAGGGTCCGGTCACAATCTCTTGCTGCTACCACTTGTTGCCATCTTTTTTCTGCTAGGGCATCAATAGCACTATATTGCTTGTATGTCTGTTCCTGGTCTCTTAAAGGACTAGTGAAGGCTATTTACTTCCCTCATTAATATGCTGAGGGTGGAACAACTTTATTCTGGCCTTGATAGAGCAAAGCCATTGATAGGCAAAGGTGCCGATACTGTGTCGGGCTCTTCTTCACTTGTCTAAATGTAGAGGTAATTTTCTACAACCTTCTTATGTGTCTATGATATAGGCTGTGTTGTCATCACCAGTCCAGACACTCTCTTATATATCAGCATGCATAACGCTAAGATAAGACCATAACATTCCATCCCCTACACACAGTAACAGAAGATTGCAGAGGAGGTTATAAAGTGAATGGATTATAAATTGTATTAAATATATTTGTGTTGTGACTGTTGTGACTATAACCAAGGCAACATACAAAACAAAAGACAATTTAGGCATCCAATGCATTGCACAACAAAAATAATTTCCTTCATATGTCAGTTTGGTTTATTTAGTCCAACCAAGGTAACCAATTGCATTGCAATTATCCTCTGTTATTGTCAATAACAGCCAATGTACTTTACATTACAATGTCATATATGTACACAATGGACGAGTCATGGCCAACAATTAATATTCATCCATGTCACCGGCTACTGTAAATAGTTCAGAATTTTTTTTAGACTCCCATGACGCAAATACAGTATATGTATAAAAATATGCGAGTCCTCTTAGCACTCATCTTCCTGCTTATATTTCCATAGTGTTAGTTTAGATGTGACAACTTCAGAAGATTATGGAGTTTACTTAGGCCGCCACAGAGATCAGCTGGTGGCCTAGTAGGTAATAGTTTTGTCCAATCACATTCGTTGTTGTTCAGCAGTTATTGTGGGGTAACTTGATAGAAGAAACAGCAGTCAGAATATAACAGAAGCTACTGCAATATCCTGTATATTTTTTAGAGGGCAGAACAGAGGGGTCTGGACCATCATTAGGAGCCATTTTGATGATACAACTAAATTTGACCTCTTCAGTTTTTGGATGCTTTGGGGAAATCTCCAGACCCAGTTAAGCAGTTTGATTTTTAGTAAACACAGAATTAATAGTTTAAAACATTTTTGTGTTTGAGATAATTTATTTTAGTTTTAGTAGTAAATGCAGTTAAAATGGCTTTCTATTCTCTAGGGTAGTTTGTTTTTAGGATCTGTTTTTACTGTATGTTTGTATTGTATTTTTTTTATACATTGTGCAATCTTAAAGAACTTTGCAGGACATTGTAACATATAAACCACAGTTAGCCAGGTAATTTATCTCAGGCTTATGAGGACAAAAAAAAGGGTCAATCAGGATGGTAGCACAAAATCAGCAGGCAAAAGCATAGACAGGAAATAGGATATTTAAAGCTTCAGTTCCTTAAAGCAAAATCTGTAACACGTTCTCCCACCTACCTTATACCATTTAACTACCACTTACATCTCATTTTTCTCTTTTGCTTCACTTTGTTGGTACATGCTGGAATCCTAGCAAAAAGGTATGCCGACATATTTCATGATGTACCCATGGCAGGCCTACTGACTTTCACGGACTGATCAAAGTCTACTAATGATTAAGTTCGGTGTACTTGCTGAATCAATAATTATTTGTGTGGGACCTAAAAGCATGGTATTATAAACTTTTTCAAATTCTGCACAACGAAACTGTATACAATCGGGAAATAGATCAAGACAAGATCAGTTTATTAAAGTCAATGCCTTGCCATGTGTATGCCCCTTGGATTCCGCTTGGATACTGGCAATGTAAAGCAAAAACAAGTATTGGGCCTTAAATTACTTTCATCTTATTAGGTAACAGAGAAGCTTTTGGACCCTTTCAGTTACCAGGCTCTAGTAGTGATAGCTACCCCTGCACCCCTATATCTACTCCTCTAATGAAATCCCATGATGAGGACCAGCTTGACATTGAAACATGTCAGGTGTTCTGCAAGCTGTCAAATGAATACATAGATACGTGTGTTTTGCTTTCTCTTTGCAGAAAGCCGAAATCCTGTTTACAAAAGGGGGGAATTCTTCTTAAATTTTTCCGGTCACAATCAATTTACTATTTACTTATAAAGGCAAAACAAGAAACATTGTAATCAACGAGTAAAAGGAATCGGACATCCAGTGAGACGCTGCACGGTTCTGTTTTCTTACATGGGAGGATGTAAACTTACTTGAGGTTTAATTGCATCTTATAAATAAACCTAAAACATTGGAAACTGTTTACATTCCCTCAGACTATCGCCACGGCGAGCGCAGAACATCTCTTCTACATGAACCTGCTGTGCTGTCCCCCGAGTGCTTGCTAAAGATAGCCAGACTTTACATGCAGGCCCCGTCTAACATGAATCCCAAAAAGGCCAGATGTCTGTAAAGCTGTATTTTCTCAGACTGAATAGATCCTGTCAAAAAAGGGAGAAAACAGGAAACACACACATTCCTGGCATTTTCAGACAGAACACAATTCATTGTAAAATATGCATGATTGCTAACAGAATGACATCAGGAACAATATAATCAGAAATTGTTTTTTATTTTCTTTTTTCTTGTTTTGTGTTTTACAAGCTCAATGGTCATTCTGACATTATATAAAGGCTCGTGTAGCTTTTATAATTGAAAAATATGGACCCCCTGGCGTCCTTAGACTCCTGTGAATTTGCATATAGAAAACTGCTGAGATGACACATAGAACAAAGCTGACTCTAGAGCTGACCATGGATGTAACAATGCCAAGGATTTGTGTTCTTAAAGAAATAAACCCACTTTTGTAATATTATGGTAGTGGGGGTCTCACTTCTGATGCAGGCCCCTTGCTCCAATCCACAGCCCTGAACAGAAACACATTTCAAAAAAGTAAAAAAAATCTTAATTGATACAGCAGCAACAAATTGCATAACACTTAAAGGGGTACTCCGCCCCTAGACATCTTATCCCCTATACAAAGGATAGGGGATAAGATGTCTGATTGTGGGGGTCCTGCCGATAAGCCCCCCCCCCGCAATCTCCGTGCAGCACCCATCATTCTTAACCTCTTAAGGACCCAGCCATTTTACACCTTAGGACCCGGCCATTTTTTGCACATCTGACCACTGTCAATTTAAACATTAATAACTCTGGAATGCTTTTAGTTATCATTCTGATTCCGAGATAGTTTTTTCGTGACATATTCTACTTTAACATAATGGTAAAAATTTTTGGTAACTTGCATCCTTTCTTGGTGAAAAATCTCAAAATTTTATGAAAAATTTGAAAATGTAGCATTTTTCTAACTTTGAAGCTCTCTGCTTGTAAGGAAAATGGATATTCAAAATAAAAAATTTTTATTCACATATACAATATGTCCACTTTATGTTTGCATCATAAAATTGACAAGTTTTTACTTTTGGAAAACACCAGAGGGCTTCAAAGTTCAGCAGCAATTTTCCAATTTTTCACAAAATTTCCAAACTCACTATTTTTCAGGGACCAGTTCAGGTTTGAAGTGGATTTGAAGGGTCTTCATATTAGAAATACCCCACAAATGACCCCATTATAAAAACTGCACCCCCAAAGTATTCAAAATGACATTCGGTCAGCCTTTTAACTCTTTAGGTGTTTCACAGGAATATCAGCAAAGTGAAAGAGAAAATTTGCAATCTTCATTTTTTACACTCACATGTTCTTGTAGACCCAATTTTTGAATTTTTACAAGGGGTAAAAGGAGAAAATTTATACTTATATTTGTAGCCCAATTTCTCTCGAGTAAGCACATACCTCATATGTCCATGTAAAGTGTTCGGCGGGCGCAGTAGAGGGCTCAGAAGCGAAGGAGCGACAAGGGGATTTTGGAGAGTACGTTTTTCTGAAATGGTTTTTTGGGGGCATGTTGCATTTAGGAAGCCCCTATGGTGCCAGAACAGCAAAAAAAAAAAAAACACATGCCATACCATTTTGGAAACAAGACCCCTTGAGGAACGTAACAAGGAATAAAGTGAGCCTTAATATCCCACAGGTGTTTAACGACTTTTGCATATGTAAAAAAATAAAAAAAAATTCACTAAAATATGTGTTTCCCCCCAAATTTCACATTTTTTGCAAGGGTTAATAGCAGAAAATACCCCAAAAAATTTGTAACCCCATCTCTTCTGAGTATGGAGGTACCCCATAAGTTGACCAGAAGTGCACTACGGGCGAACTACAATGCTCAGAAGAGAAGGAGTCATATTTGGCTTTTTGAGAGCAAATTTTGCTCGGGGGCGTGTCGCATTTAGGAAGCCCCTATGGTGCCAGGAGAGCAAAAAAAAAACACATGGCATACCATTTTGGAAACTAGACCCATTGAGGAACGTAACAAGGAATAAAGTGAGCCTTAATACCCCACACGGGTTTCACGACTTTTGCATACGTAAAAAAAAATAAAAATCACTAAAATGTGTGTTTCCCCCCCAAATTTCACATTTTTGCAAGGGTTAATAGCAGAAAATACCCCCCAAATTTGTAACCCCATCTCTTCTGAGTATGGAGTTACCCCATAAGCACTATGGGCGGACTTCAATGCTCCGAAGAGCAGGAGTCATATTTGGCTTTTTGAGAGCAAATTTTGCTCGGTGGGCATGTCACATTTAGGAAGCCCCTATGGTGCCAGGACAGCAAAATAACCCCCATATGACATACCATTTTGGAAACTAGACCACTTGAGGAACGTAACAAGGGGTACAGTGAGCATTTACCCCCGACTGGTGTGTGTCAGATCTTTGAACAGTGAGCTGTACAAATTTTTTAATTTGCACAGCCCACTGTTCCAAAGATCTGTCAGACACCAGTGGGGGGGTAAATTCTCACTGCAACCCTCATTACATTCCGTGAGGGGTGCAGTTTCCGAAATAGGGTCACATGTGGCGATGCTTTTTTTGCGTTTGTCAAAACCGCTGTAACAATCAGCCACCCCTGTGCAAATCACCTCAAATGTACATGGTGCACTCTCCCTTCTGGGCCTTGTTGTGCGCCCCCAGAGCACTTTGCGTCCACATATGGGGTATCTCCGTAGTCGGGAGAAATTGCATTACAAATTTTGGGGGGCTTTTTTCCCCTTTTACCTCTTGTCAAAATGAAAAGTATAGGGCAACACCAGCATGTTAGTGTAAACAATTTATTTTTTTACACTAACATGCTGGTGTAGACCCCAACTTCACCTTTTCATAAGGGGTGAAAGGAGAAAAAGCCCCCCAAAATTTGTTAGGCAATTTCTTCCGAGTACGGCGATACCCCATATGTGGCCCTAAACTGTTGCCTTGAAATACGACAGGGCTCCAAAGTGAGAAAGCGTCATGCGCATTTGAGGCCTGAATTAGGGATTTGCATAGGGGTATTCTACGCCAGTGATTCCCAAACAGGGTGCCTCCAGCTGTTGCAAAACTCCCAGCATGCTTGGACAGTCAATGGCTGTCCGGCAATACTGGGAGTTGTTGTTTTACAATAGCTGGAGGCTCCATTTTGGAAACAGTGGCATACCAGACGTTTTTCATTTTTATTGGGGAGGGGAGCGGGGCTGTGTAGGGGTATGTGTATATGTAGTGTTTTTTTACTTTTTATTTTATTTTGTGGTAGTGTAGTGTAGTGTAGTCTTTTTAGGGTACAGTCACACGGGCGGGGGATTACAGCGCGTTTCCCGCTGCGAGTTTGCGCTGCCGTGCAAAATTTGCTGCATCGCAAACTTGCAGCTTGATACTCACTGTAAGCCCCATGCCCATGTGAATGTACCCTGTACATTCACAGGGGTGGGGTGGGGGGGGGGGACCTCCAGATGTCGCAAAACTACAACTCCCAGCATGCACAGTCTATCAGAAACAGACAATGTTTCCCAACCAGTGTGCCTCCAGTTGTTGCAAAACCACTACTCCCAAACATTCTCAGGCATGCTGGACGTAGTAGTTCGGCAACATCTTTAGAGCCAGATGTTGCCGAACTACAACTCCCAGCATGCTTGGAGTTGTAGTTTTGCAACATCTGGAGGACTACAGTTTGCAGACCACTAATACAGTGGTTCCCAATCTGTGCCCTTCCAGATGTTGCAAAACTACAACTCCCAGTATGCCAAAATTGTCCAGGCATGCTGGGAGTTGTAGTTCTGCAACATCTGAAGGGCCAGATGTTACAGAACTACAACTCCCAGCATGCCTGGACAGTAAGGGCATGCTGAGGATGTATAGTTTTGCAACATCTGGAAGGGCACAGTGGTCTCCAAACTGTGGACCTCCAGATGTTGCAAAACTGCAACTCCCAGCATGCCCATACGCCAAGGGCTGTCTGGGCATGCTGGGAGTTGTAGTATACAGAGTCCTATTACAGCAATGCATGTCGCTTTACAGCGACGTGCATTGCTGTAAAGGGCCCGACCGCGGCTGAAGAGGAACTCACCTGCCGCCGCCGCCGTCTTCATCGCCAGGATCCGGGTCTTCAGGGACGAGGTAAGTACCGGGGCCAGGCCCCAGCACTCCCCCGTCCCCCGCTGCATCCTCCGGTCTTCCTTCCGTCCTCTCCGGACTTCCAGGGGCCGGGCAGGGCGGGAGGAAGTAACCCCCCCTGCGATTGGTCGGTTAGCTAGCCGACGGATCGCAGGGGATAGGAGGAGGTGGCAGGCTTGCCACCTCGCTCCTATACTCCAGCATGGTCCTGGCTGTCTGTGACAACTGGGATCATGCAAAATTATCGGGCGGTCGGGTCCCAGAGACCCGATCAGCCCGGTATCGCCGCAGATCGCATGGCCCCCCTCTGCGTTTGCCCTGGATGCCTGCTGAAGCATTTCAGCAGGCATCCGCTTCCGATCTCTGTCCGGCGCACGGCAGGGACCGGAAAACGCCAGGGCGTATGGATACGCCCTGGGTCCTTAAGGCCCAGGGTGTGAGGGCGTATCCATACGCCCTGGGTCCTTAAGAGGTTAAAGTGTACCTGTCGTCAACAAAAACTTTTTATATAATGCAAATAATACCATTATATGTATATTTGTAATATACATTGGTTAAACATTGTGTATATTTTTGGGTGAAAAAATGCTGTCCCTGCAGCTATTGTCTGTGTGTCTCTATGAAGAGTCCAAAAACAGGTGAAGGTAAGACAAGCAGGGATCTGTGCAGACTCCTGGCTTGTCAATCATCCTGCTGTGTGAGCCAGGAGCATGTTAGAGAGCCTCAGTGCACACTGTCCTGCTTTTTCTTAGTGCACAGAGCCCTGCTTGTCCACCCTCACTTCCTGTATTTGGACTCCTCGTAGAGACACACAAACAATAGCTGTAGGGAGAAAAATATACACAATTTTTAACAAGTGCATGTTACAAATATACATATAATGGTCAAATCTACATTATATAAAAAGTTTTTGTTGACGACGGGTACATTTTAAGAGTCTGTTCAGAAAGCTGTGTTCTCGTGCCGCACCCCCTCATGACATCACGCCATTACCCTTCCATTCAAGTCTATGCTGCATGGAGATTGTTGGGTCCAAGCAGCAGGACCCCCATGGTCAGACATATTATCCCCTAACATTTGGATAAGGGGATGAGATGTCTAGGGGCGTAGTATCCCTTTAACAGTTGAGGGTATAACAAGCAAGCTGTTACGCCGAGCGCTCCGGGTCCCCGCTCCTCCCCGGAGCGCTCGCAACATCCTCGCAATTGCAGCGCCCCGGTCAGATCTGCTGACCGGGTGCGCTGCGATACCTCTCCCAGCCGGGATGTGATTCGCGATGCGAGTGGCGCCCGCTCGCGATGCGCACCCCGGCTCCCGTACCTGACTCGCTCTCCGTCGGTCCTGTCCCGGCGCGCGCGGCCCCGCTCCTTAGGGCGCGCGCGCGCCGGGTCTCTGCGATTTAAAGGGCCACTGCGCCACTGATTGGCGCAGTTGGCTTAATCAGTGTGTTCACCTGTGCACTCCCTATTTATACCTCACTGCCCCTGCACTCCCTCGCCGGATCTTGTTGCCATTGTGCCAGTGAAAGCGTTTCCTTGTGTGTTCCTAGCCTGTGTTCCAGACCTCCTGCCGTTGCCCCTGACTACGATTCTTGCTGCCTGCCCCGACCTTCTGCTACGTCCGACCTTGCTCTTGTCTACTCCCTTGTACCGCGCCTATCTTCAGCAGTCAGAGAGGTTGAGCCGTTGCTAGTGGATACGACCTGGTTGCTACCACCGCTGCAAGACCATCCTGCTTTGCGGCGGGCTCTGGTGAATACCAGTAGCAACTTAGAACCGGTCCACTAGCACGGTCCACGCCAATCCCTCTCTGGCACAGAGGATCCACCTCCTGCCAGCCGAATCGTGACAGTAGATCCGGCCATGGATCCCGCTGAAGTTCCACTGCCAGTTGTCGCCGACCTCACCACGGTGGTCGCCCAGCAGTCGCAACAGATAGTGCAACAAGGCCACCAGCTGTCTCAACTGACCGTGATGCTACAGCAGCTACTACCACAGCTTCAGCAATCATCTCCTCCGCCAGCTCCTGCACCTCCTCCGCAGCGAGTGGCCGCTTCCGGCCTACGACTATCCTTGCCGGATAAATTTGATGGGGACTCTAAGTTTTGCCGTGGCTTTCTTTCACAATGTTCCCTGCACTTGGAGATGATGTCAGACCAGTTTCCTACTGAAAGGTCTAAGGTGGCTTTCGTAGTCAGCCTTCTGTCTGGGAAAGCTCTGTCATGGGCCACACCGCTCTGGGACCGCAATGACCCCGTCACTGCCTCTGTACACTCCTTCTTCTCGGAAATTCGAAGTGTCTTTGAGGAACCTGCCCGAGCCTCTTCTGCTGAGACTGCCCTGCTGAACCTGGTCCAGGGTAATTCTTCCGTTGGCGAGTACGCCATCCAATTCCGTACTCTTGCTTCCGAATTATCCTGGAATAATGAGGCCCTCTGCGCGACCTTTAAAAAAGGCCTATCCAGCAACATTAAAGATGTTCTGGCCGCACGAGAAATTCCTGCTAACCTGCATGAACTTATTCATCTAGCCACTCGCATTGACATGCGTTTTTCCGAAAGGCGTCAGGAGCTCTGCCAGGATATGGACTTTGTTCGCACGAGGCGTTTTTTCTCCCCGGCTCCTCTCTCCTCTGGTCCTTTGCAATCCGCTCCTGTGCCTCCCGCCGTGGAGGCTATGCAAGTTGACCGGTCTCGCTTGACACCTCAAAAGAGGACACGACGCCGCATGGAGAATCTTTGCCTGTACTGTGCCGGTACCGAACACTTCCTGAAGGATTGTCCTATCCGTCCTCCCCGCCTGGAAAGACGTACGCTGACTCCGCACAAAGGTGAGACAGTTCTTGATGTCAACTCTGCTTCTCCACGCCTTACTGTGCCTGTGCGGATATCTGCCTCTACCTTCTCCTTCTCTACTATGGCCTTCTTGGATTCCGGATCTGCAGGAAATTTTATTTTGGCCTCTCTCATCAACAGGTTCAACATCCCGGTGACCAGTCTCGCCAGACCCCTCTACATCAATTGTGTTAACAATGAAAGATTGGACTGTACCGTGCGTTTCTGCACGGAACCCCTCCTAATGTGCATCGGACCTCATCACGAAAAAATTTAGTTTTTGGTCCTCTCCAATTGCACTTCCGAAATTCTCCTTGGATTACCGTGGCTTCAACGCCATTCCCCAACCCTTGATTGGTCCACAGGAGAGATCAAGAGCTGGGGTACTTCTTGTTTCAAGGACTGTCTTAAACCGGTTCCCAGTACTCCCTGCCGTGACCCTGTGGTTCCCCCTGTAACCGGTCTCCTCAAGGCTTATATGGACTATGCTGACGTGTTTTGCAAAAAGCAAGCTGAGACTTTACCTCCTCACAGGCCTTATGACTGTCCTATTGACCTCCTCCCGGGTACTACTCCACCCCGGGGCAGAATTTATCCTCTGTCCGCCCCAGAGACTCTTGCTATGTCTGAATACATCCAGGAAAATTTAAAAAAGGGGTTTATCCGCAAATCCTCCTCTCCTGCCGGAGCTGGATTTTTTTTTGTGTCCAAAAAAGATGGCTCCCTACGTCCTTGCATTGATTACCGCGGACTTAATAAAATCACGGTAAAAAACCGCTACCCCCTACCTCTTATCTCAGAACTCTTTGATCGCCTTCAAGGTGCCCACATCTTTACCAAACTGGACTTAAGAGGTGCTTATAATCTCATCCGCATCAGGGAGGGAGACGAATGGAAAACTGCATTTAACACCAGAGATGGACACTTTGAGTATCTGGTCATGCCCTTTGGCCTGTGCAACGCCCCTGCCGTCTTCCAAGACTTTGTTAATGAAATTTTTCGTGATCTCTTGTATTCCTGTGTTGTTGTGTATCTGGACGATATTCAGATTTTTTCTGCCAACTTAGAAGAACACCGCCAGCATGTCCGCATGGTTCTTCAGAGACTTCGAGACAATCAACTTTATGCCAAAATGGAGAAATGTCTGTTTGAATGTCAATCTCTTCCTTTCCTAGGATACTTGGTCTCTGGTCAGGGATTACAAATGGACCCGGATAAACTCTCTGCCGTCTTAGATTGGCCACGCCCCTCCGGACTCCGTGCTATCCAACGTTTTTTGGGGTTCGCCAATTATTACAGACAATTTATTCCACACTTTTCCACTATTGTGGCTCCTATCGTGGCTTTAACCAAGAAGAATGCCAATCCCAAGTCCTGGTCTCCCCAAGCGGAAGACGCATTTAAACGGCTCAAGTCTGCCTTTTCTTCTGCTCCCGTGCTCTCCAGACCTGACCCATCTAAACCCTTCCTATTGGAGGTAGATGCCTCCTCAGTGGGAGCTGGAGCGGTCCTTCTACAAAAAAATTCTTCCGGGCATGCTGTTACTTGTGTTTTTTTTTTCTAGGACCTTCTCTCCGGCGGAGAGAAACTACTCCATCGGGGATCGAGAACTACTGGCCATTAAATTGGCACTTGAGGAATGGAGGCATCTGCTGGAGGGATCAAAATTTCCAGTTATCATTTACACCGATCACAAGAATCTCTCCTATCTCCAGTCTGCCCAACGGCTGAACCCTCGCCAGGCCAGGTGGTCGTTGTTCTTTGCCCGTTTTAACTTTGAAATTCATTTTCGCCCTGCCGACAAGAACATTAGGGCTGATGCTCTCTCTCGTTCCTCGGATGCCTCGGAAGTAGAGGTCTCTCCGCAACACATCATTCCTCCTGACTGTCTGATCTCCACTTCTCCAGCCTCCATCAGGCAAACTCCTCCAGGGAAGACCTTCGTTTCTCCACGCCAACGCCTCGGGATTCTCAAATGGGGTCACTCCTCCCACCTCGCAGGCCATACGGGCATCAAAAAGTCCTTGCAACTCATCTCTCGTTTCTATTGGTGGCCGACTCTGGAGACGGATGTTGTTGATTTTGTGCGGGCCTGTACTGTCTGTGCCCGGGATAAGACTCCTCGCCAGAAGCCTGCTGGTCTCCTTCATCCTCTGCCTGTCCCCGAACAGCCTTGGTCTCTGATTGGTATGGACTTTATTACAGACCTACCCCCATCCCGTGGCAACACTGTTGTTTGGGTGGTCGTTGATCGATTTTCCAAGATGGCACATTTTATTCCTCTTCCTGGTCTTCCTTCAGCGCCTCAGTTGGCAAAACAATTTTTTGTACACATTTTTCGTCTTCACGGTTTGCCCACGCAGATCGTCTCGGATAGAGGCGTCCAATTCCTGTCTAAATTCTGGAGGGCTCTCTGCAAACAACTCAAGATTAAATTAAACTTCTCTTCTGCTTGTCATCCTCAATCCAATGGGCAAGTAGAAAGAATTAACCAGGTCCTGGGTGACTATTTACGGCATTTTGTTTCCTCCCGCCAGGATGACTGGGCAGATCTTCTACCATGGGCCGAATTCTCATACAACTTCAGAGTCTCTGAATCTTCTGCTAAATCCCCATTTTTCGTGGTGTACGGCCGTCACCCTCTTCCCCCCCTCCCTACTCCCTTGCCCTCTGGTTTGCCCGCTGTGGATGAAGTGACTCGTGATCTTTCCACCATATGGAAAGAGACCCAAAATTCTCTTTTACAGGCTTCATCCCGCATGAAAAGGTTTGCCGATAAGAAAAGAAGAACTCCCCCCATTTTTGCTCCCGGAGACAAGGTATGGCTCTCCGCTAAATATGTCCGCTTTCGTGTCCCCAGTTACAAACTGGGACCACGCTATCTTGGTCCTTTCAAAGTCTTGTGCCAGATTAATCCTGTCTCTTACAAACTTCTTCTTCCTCCTTCTCTTCGTATTCCCAATGCCTTCCATGTCTCTCTCCTTAAACCACTCATCATCAACCGTTTCTCTCCCAAACTTGTTTCTCCCACTCCTGTTTCCGGTTCTTCTGACATCTTCTCCGTGAAGGAGATATTGGCCTCCAAGACGGTCAAAGGAAAAAGATTTTTCTTGGTAGATTGGGAGGGCTGTGGTCCAGAAGAGAGATCCTGGGAACCTGAGGACAACATCCTAGACAAAAGTCTGGTCCTCAGGTTCTCAGGCTCCAAGAAGAGGGGGAGACCCAAGGGGGGGGGTACTGTTACGCCGAGCGCTCCGGGTCCCCGCTCCTCCCCGGAGCGCTCGCAACATCCTCGCAATTGCAGCGCCCCGGTCAGATCTGCTGACCGGGTGCGCTGCGATACCTCTCCCAGCCGGGATGCGATTCGCGATGCGAGTGGCGCCCGCTCGCGATGCGAGTGGCGCCCGCTCGCGATGCGCACCCCGGCTCCCGTACCTGACTCGCTCTCCGTCGGTCCTGTCCCGGCGCGCGCGGCCCCGCTCCTTAGGGCGCCCGCGCGCCGGGTCTCTGCGATTTAAAGGGCCACTGCGCCACTGATTGGCGCAGTTGGCTTAATCAGTGTGTTCACCTGTGCACTCCCTATTTATACCTCACTTTCCCTGCACTCCCTCGCCGGATCTTGTTGCCATTGTGCCAGTGAAAGCGTTTCCTTGTGTGTTCCTAGCCTGTGTTCCAGACCTCCTGCCGTTGCCCCTGACTACGATCCTTGCTGCCTGCCCCGACCTTCTGCTACGTCCGACCTTGCTCTTGTCTACTCCCTTGTACCGCGCCTATCTTCAGCAGTCAGAGAGGTTGAGCCGTTGCTAGTGGATACGACCTGGTTGCTACCGCCGCTGCAAGACCATCCCGCTTTGCGGCGGGCTCTGGTGAATACCAGTAGCAACTTAGAACCGGTCCACTAGCACGGTCCATGCCAATCCCTCTCTGGCACAGAGGATCCACCTCCTGCCAGCCGAATTGTGACACAAGCAAGGCTACGTTCACATCTGCATCAGAGCTTCGTTCGAGGTGCTCTATTCGCAAAATCTGTTCAAATAGCAGAGAAAAAAAATACTGCAAACATTTTCTTTTTTTCTGCTAAAACCCTTCAAATAAATGAACACCAGACAGAAACCAGGCTGACCCCATTAAAAGACAACAGGATCTGTCTGGATCCGGTCATGTGTGTAGTGCAACGGTCCATTCCGCTCCCGAACAGAGTATCAACGCAGGTGGGAACTTAAAATGACAAATAATCAAAACAAATACACATTAAAAATAGGGGAAAAGACCTCGCCGGGAAGGGCTGATCATCTAAGTGTAATGGAGACACAAGAGGTACATGAGAATCATTTTGTCAACAGGACTAGCTGATAGATTCAGGAATATACAGTGCGTGCAGAAAGTCTTTAGACCCTTTCAGTTTTTCTTCGCCATTTTGTTAAGTTGTAGCATAGTGTCTTAATAAATTTAAAAATAAAGTTTATCCCCCATCATTCTGCACTCAATACCCCATAACGACAAAAACAAAAAAAAAAACATAATGTTAGAAATCCTTTCTAATTTAATAAAAAAAGGAAAAACTATGATCTTGCAGGGACATAAGTATTCACACCCTTTATTCAGGACTTAGTTGAAGCCCCTTTTGGCAGCGATTAGAGCCTCCAGTCTTTTTGGGGATGAGACCACAAGGTTTACACACTTGGATTTGGGAATTTTCTGCCATTCTTCTCTGCAGATTCTCTCAAGCTTTGCTGGGTTGGTAGGGGACCATCGGAATGAACCATTTTCAGGTCTCTAATTTTTATAAATAATTTTTTATTTTAGACAAATACTACAAACATATATATATATACCTATCAATATACAAATTGGTCCTCTAGGACATCTCAAATACCAGTTATCACAATTCAAATTGTTATTATTATGTCCACTAGGCCTAAGAATAAGTACTAACGTACTCTGCTTGTAAACATTGAAAACCCCCCAAAAATTTAGAGCTTACACTTAGATGATTATAAAAACTAAATTTTATTATACAACATTAAAATAGATTAGTAATAGATTTTTAAGGGTATCTACTAACCCGTATGTGTGATCTCCCAAGCTAAATATAGTAAAGAGGGGGGGGGGGGGGGGGGGGGTGCATATAAAACTTAGCTTTTAATAGTAGTTATTAAGAAATATAATGCATGTGATGCAATATTGTTGTTTGTAGCACTCAGATGAGAGGTGCACAAACCAAATGAACTGATATAATCTGCTAAAATATAACAGATGGGGAGAGGACTCCCACAATATCACAATATTAGGATAATGTACACAACAGTACATAGATGCCCGCAGTCAGCTCTCTATTTTCTGAAAAACCACAATTACCTACGCGTTTCGGCACACTGTAACATGTGAACTCCTCAGGGGCTAAACAAGTGGTACATATCTCATAATAGTAAACAATAAAAGAATCTGAGCCCACAAGCATTGGGGCTCAGAAGATGGAGTTCTTCCTTAACCCAATAGACCGGCTCCACCTGCAAATAAACACATAAAAAGAAATACCGTTCAGTATGCCATGTCCAGGCTGTACGTTGCCTGTAACAAATATATCCATGCACTCACGGTTCTATCAGAAGCATAGTACGACACCTGTGAAAGAAAAGGAAAGAAAATGCCATTTGTTCTGGCTATCTCCTAAGTCACGGTGCACATGCCTGTAAACAAAAGGAACAACACTCACGGTTGCGGCGTCCTAATTGCGAATCGAAAGCTCCAGGGACGTGTGTTACCCGCAGTGGCGGGGAGCCGAACTGTTAGCCGGCTGCTCACACATGTCTCCTGAGCAGACGGCGTCTGACGCCTTATCCGCTTCCGGGGCTGTGGGTGGAGACTCCGCCCAGACGCCATCTCCATACCAACGCCGAAGTAGGAGGGTGTCAACCCAGCCTCGCTAATCTAGCGAGGAGGTAAGCGGAGAAATATTAACCCTAATCGCCCCGTGGATAAGGGAAGACGCTGTGAGTCAAAAGATAATCTGACCCACAGTGTAATTATAGCTTTATTGACTAAATCCGGATCGCACCCTAGGGACTGAGCTAATGGGGCAGTGGTGTGCGCATGATTAACTCGGTTTAACAAAATATTGAGTAAATATAACTCATTGGCATCTAGAGCAGGCATTGGTCCCCTATTGCCCCAGACCCAAAGGGACCCAAGAAAGGAGCGTAGAGCTGGCACAGACCTGGGAACAGAAATCGGGAGGGTATATTAGTTTAATAATTTTCCCTCCCCTCCCATTAGGGTTGCGCCCCCTCTTCCCCGGCGGTATCCGTTGTAATATACTTCAAATAATGTGATCTTGTGAGTTGATAGCCTTTGATCATATTGTTGTAGTTATATTTATACATTCATTAATGGCTGATCCTGTGTAACCCCCATTATTTAACTAATATACCCTCCCGATTTCTGTTCCCAGGTCTGTGCCAGCTCTACGCTCCTTTCTTGGGTCCCTTTGGGTCTGGGGCAATAGGGGACCAAGTCCTGCTCTAGATGCCAATGAGTTATATTTACTCAATATTTTGTTAAACCGAGTTAATCATGCGCACACCACTGCCCCATAAGCTCAGTCCCTAGGGTGCAATCCGGATTTAGTCAATAAAGCTATAATTACACTGTGGGTCAGATTATCTTTTGACTTACAGCGTCTTCCCTTATCCACGGGGCGATTAGGGTTAATATTTCTCCGCTTACCTCCTCGCTAGATTAGCGAGGCTGGGTTGACACCCTCCTACTTCGGCGTTGGTATGGAGATGGCATCTGGGCGGGGTCTCCACCCACAGCCCCCGAAGCGGATAAGGCGTCAGGCGCCGTCCGCTCAGGAGACATGTGTGAGCAGCCGGCTAACAGTTCGGCTCCCCGCCACTGCGGGTAACACACGTCCCTGGAGCTTTCGATTCGCAATTAGGACGCCGCAACCGTGAGTGTTGTTCCTTTTGTTTACAGGCATGTGCACCGTGACTTAGGAGATAGCCAGAACAAATGGCATTTTCTTTCCTTTTCTTTCACAGGTGTCGTACTATGCTTCTGATAGAACCGTGAGTGCATGGATATATTTGTTACAGGCACTGTACAGCCCGGACATGGCATACTGAACGGTATTTCTTTTTATGTGTTTATTTGCAGGTGGACCCGGTCTATTGGGTTAAGGAAGAACTCCATCTTCTGAGCCCCAATGCTTGTGGGCTCAGATTCTATTATTGTTTACTATTATGAGATATGTACCACTTGTTTAGCCCCTGAGGAGGTCACATGTTACAGTGTGCCGAAACGCGTAGGGCATTGTGGTTTTTCAGAACATAGAGAGCTGACTACGGGCATCTATGTACTGTTGTGTACATTATCCTAATATTGTGGGAGTCCTCTCCCCATCTGTTATATTTTAGCAGATTATATCAGGCGTTCATTTGGTTTGTGCACCTCTCATCTGAGTGCTAAAAACAACAATATTGCATCACATGCATTATATTTCTTAATAACTACTATTAAAAGCTAAGTTTTATATGCACCTCCCCCCCCCCCCCCCCCTCTTTACAACATTAAAATACAAATGAGTCTTCACTGGCAGAATTCTGTCTGTGAAGTCTTATTTGTATTTTAATGTTGTATAATAAAATTTAGTTTTTATAATCTCTTTTATAAGCTCTAATTTTTTTTTTGGTGTACAAAACATATAGAAAATACAAGAATACACAAAACCCATAATCCCCAAATTCCCAGCCTTTTCCCAAAGAGATACAGATGGGGAGTCAGCAACAATCCATTTCCTCATGATCAACAATCTGGTAATAAAAATAATTTTTGAATTTTTTTTTAACAGGCTTTCAATGAGGGAAGCATCCCCAATACCATAGTTTTGGAATCAAAATCTAAAGATACTACTGCCCTACAGACAATTTACCAACAATATATCTTTGTTGAAAAACCTCAAAACTCATTCATTTTCCATTCTCAGAAATATGACAATCTTTTACCTCCCCTCTCTAGAGATGTTCGATTAGATTTAAGTCAAGGCTCTGGCTGGGCCACTCAAGGAAAGGGTTGTCCCTAAGTTGTCTTGTCTGTGTACTTAGGGTCATTGTCTTGTTAAAAGGTTGGGTAAACAGAAAAAATGGGGAATAGATGAAGCTCTTCTGCTAACAAGGACGGAACTCAGGACGCCACAGTTGCACAGGACGATTTTATTAGAATAAGAGATTTCGGACAACGCGTTTTGGCACTGGCACGCGCCTTCCTCAGGTCCACAAACAATCACTGAAATGGTAACAAATGTAGATCTATGTCATTTCCCATAACATAGTAAAAAACAATCAAAAAAAATTATTATATGATAATAATATACAGGAAACATATTAAAAGGTCATAGATGGAAAAGAAAGCCAATGGTAAAAATGTGCATGGGGTGAAAAATAAGCAGGCGCATTGACCTGCCTACAGATTCCCATGCATTGGTATTTGTAAAAAGATCTTTAAAAATGTGAGGAAAGGAATGTAAAAAAAAAAAAAAAAAAAAAGGGGGATGAGTCCACATAAAAAGTATGTATATATATATATACATACATACATAAATGTCTTGTTAAAAGGTGAACCTTTGGTCCTGTCTTAGAGTCCTTTAGGCATGGCAATATGATTTGAGGGAGATAGCTCCTCCTCAGGGATTCATGCTTGGGGGGGGGCTTGATAATAAAATAAATCCCCCGTTGGGCCACCACCACTTTAAGAAACCAGTGCCTGCTGGGGCAGACAAATCTGCATAACTTCATCTCCCTGCCCACCAAAGAGGATCAGAGGAGCAGCTTCTTGCATATGGCTGCTATTAAACTCATGGCTGGTATTAAAGGGGTACTCCGCTGCCCTGTGTCGGAAGCTCCACTCCCCAGCGTCCGGAAGTTTATTGTTCCAGATGCTGTGTGCGGGCTTCCGTGTTCAGGGCTGCTCCTCGTGACGTCACGCCCGCCCCCTTCGAAAGTCTATGGGAAGGGGGCATGAGGGCCATCGCGCCCCCTTCGCATAGACTTTCGCTGAGGGGGCGGGCGTGACATCACGAAGGGGGCGGGTGTGACGTCACGAGGGGCGGCCCTGAACACGGAAGCCCACACATAACGTTCGGAACAATAAACTTCCGACACAGGGCAGCAGAGTACACCTTTAAGCTCAAGCTTCTAGGCCACAGGCTCTCATCTTTTAGGTTGCCGGAAGCTTCATGCCTGCACCCACTAGAGGCCTGGAGATTCTCTTCTTTGTAAATGTTCATGTGTAAAATGAGTGAAACCATCCAAAACATGTGCGCCCTGAGAGAAAGAAAGCTTCAGGCATTTATTGGCTGCAAGCATTAAGGTGCAAAAATTTGCACCTGTTGCCTAAAAGAGAAGATGCCAGTGACTCTGGAGAGCTCGGAGAAAAAATGTATTTTGTTTAGTTTTTTTCATTGATATCTAAATGATAAAACTAGGAAACTAAGTGTGCAATGTACTCTGAAAAGGGCTTCTGTGCTGGTGCAAAAACAGTTATAAAGTTGGTTACAACCAGGGGACCTCACCCAACATTTCTACTCAAGTGCTGGTCCTGCAGGACTCCTGCAAATGGGAATGGTGTTACTGCTGTGGAAAAAGTGCAGGAACTTTGTTCCCATGTGTTCATGCAGGACTTGAGCCCTGGTTAAAACTTTATCTGGTAAGAAAATGCCCCAAAAACATTAAAGTGTAATACAATAAAATCCTCATAACTTCTTTAACTTTTTAAATACTATCAACTTTTCATTTAATATTTGTTTCATAGGAAAGAATTTCACAAGTAATTCTTGTTCTAAAAACATTATTAGCACCCACTTACTTTATTAGAGTTACAAAGAAGAACATGACATTCCTCGGTCTCTTATTAAATGCAGCTGTCTACTTAACATCTGCTCCATCTTAACATGTTGCATTACAGCACAAATGTATTTGGCTGCATTATCTTTGATATCCTTAAAGGGTTTTTCCATGTAAGGGTCACATTAGAGATGGTCCAGCAGCTGAGACCTCCACTACTGTGTGGAAAAAATGGTACTTGGCTGTAGTAATAAGTTGACTGCACATGATCGGCCACTAAATCCATTGGGCAACATCATCATGGAAGCATGCATGATCATCTCTGCATCAAAATTTGCACCTGTTTAGATCAAATAAATGTCATATAAAAATATAGTAGAGTTTAGTGATGTCTCCACAAGCCGAGAGTAATACGGAAGAACAATGCAAGTCTATGGGACTCCCTGTTACTCTCTGGCTGTGAAGAACATTCTGCCGGCAGACCAACGTCATAGTAAAGTATTATTTAACTGTCCGGCAGGCGGATGTAGAGAATTGTTAGTGCGGGGGAAGGGAGAGGGCATGGCAGTGCTGGAATGCAGGGAGGACTAGCCGCCTATCCTTGCTGGAGCTTCAGTAGATTGGGAAAGCTGGGTGGTTCACAGTATGCATGCCATACAGCTTTACCTGTGTACTGAAGAGCTCCAATATGGCTGTTTTAGCTTAAAAATTTTACTTTTGGAAGATATCAGAGGGCTTCAGGCTTCAAAGTTCAGCACCAATTTTCCAAATGTTCACAAAATTTTCAAAATCTGAATTTTTCATGAACCAGTTCAGGTTTGAAGTGGATTTGAAGGGCTTTCTTATTAGAAATACCCCACAAATGACCCCGTTATAAAAACTGCACCCCACAAAGTATTCAAAATTACATTCAGTAAGTGTGTTAACCCTTTAGGTGTTTCACAAGAATAGCAGCAAAGTAAAGGAGAAAATTCAAAATCTTAATTTTTATACTCGCATGTTCTTGAGGACCCAGTTTTTGAATTTTTACAAGGGTTAAAAGGAGAAAAATCCTCTCAAAATTTGTAATCCAATTTCTCTCGAGTAAGGAAATGCCTCATATGTCTATGTAAAGGGTTCGGCGGGCGCAGTAGAGGGCACAGAAGGGAAGGAGCAACAATGGGATTTTGAAGAGTGAGTTTTTCTGAAATGGTTTTTGGGGGGCATGTCACATTTAGGTGCCAGAACAGCAGAAAACCCACATGGCATACCATTTTGGAAACTACACCCCTCAAGGCACTTAACAAGGGGTCCAGTGAGCCTTAACACCCCACAGGTGTTTGATGACCTTTTGTTAAAGTCGGATGTGTAAATGAAAAACATTTTTTTTCACTAAAGTGCAGTTTTTTCACCCAATTTACCATTTTTACAAATGGTAATGGGAGAAAATGCCCCTCAAAATTTGTAACCCCATCTCTTCTGAGTACGGAAATACCCCATGTTAGGACGTAAAATGCTCTGCGGGCGAACTACAATGTTCAGAAGGGAAGGAGTCACATTTGGATTTGGAAAGCAAATTTTGTCGCATTTAGGAAGCCCCTATGGTGCCAGAACAGCAAAAAAAAAAAAAAACACATGGCATACTATTTTGGAAACTAAACCCCTCAAGGAACGTAACAAGGGGTACATGAAGCCTTAACACCCCACAGGTGTTGTCACGATTCGGCTTCCAGGTAGTGGATCCTCTGTGTCAGCGAGGGAATGGCGTTGACCGTGCTAGTGGACCGGTTCTAAGAGGCTACTGGTGTTCACCAGAGCCCGCCGCAAAGCGGGATGGTCTTGCTGCGGCAGTAGCAACCAGGTCGTATCCACTAGCAACGGCTCAACCTCGCTGACTGCTGAGAAGGCGTGGGACAGAAGGACTAGGCAGAGGCAAGGTCAGACGTAGCAAAAGGTCGGGGCAGGCGGCAAGGTTCGTAGTCAAGATGGATAGCAGAAGTTCAGGTAACACAGGCTTTGGACACACTAAACGCTTTCACTGGCACAAGGCAACAAGATCCGGCCAGGGAGTGCAGGGGCAGTGAGCAGATATAGTCTGGGAGCAGGTGGGAGCCAATTAAGCTAATTGGGCCAGGCACCAATCATTGGTGCACTGGCCCTTTAAGTCTCAGAGAGCTGGCGCGCGCGCGCCCTAGAGAGCGGAGCCGCGCGCGCCAGCACATGACAGCAGGGGACCGGGACGGGTAAGTGACCTGGGATGCGATTCGCGAGCGGGCGCGTCCCGCTGTGCGAATCGCATCCCCGACGGCCATGACAGTGCAGCGCTCCCGGTCAGCGGGACTGACCGGGGCGCTGCGGGGAGAGAGACGCCGTGAGCGCTCCGGGGAGGAGCGGGGACCCGGAGCGCTAGGCGTAACAGTACCCCCCCCCTTAGGTCTCCCCTTTTCTTTGTCCGGTAACTGCCTCCCCTGGGATGAGGACACCGGGAAAGAATGGAGGGTTTCCTCAACGGCAGGCAGTACAGCAGGAGTGGGAATGGGGAGGGAGGGCAGAGGGCGAAGCCTGGCACGGGGCAGTGTGACACCAGGACGGGGGCCATGAGGAGGCACTGAGGCTTGCCTCACGGGACTGGGAGGGGGGCAGAGGCACTTCCTATGGCAGGCAGAGTCCCAGTTCTTGATCTCCCCGGTGGTCCAATCAAGGGTGGGAGAATGAAGCCGGAGCCATGGCAGACCGAGGAGGACCTCAGAGGTACAGTTGGGAAGGACGAATAACTCAATCCTTTCGTGGTGGGGTCCAATACACATCAGGAGGGGTTCTGTGCGGTAACGCACGGTGCAATCCAATCTGACTCCGTTGACCGCGGAAATGTAGAGCGGCTTGACGAGACGGGTCACCGGGATGCTGAATTTATTCACAAACGACTCCAAAATAAAATTCCCAGAGGCACCAGAGTCCAAGCAGGCCACGGCTGAGAGGGAGGAGTTGGCTGAAGGAGAAATCCGCACGGGCACCGTGAGACGTGGAGAAGCAGACTTAGAACCAAGAGACGCCACACCCACGTGAGCTGGGTGCGTGCGTGCGTTTCCCAGACGTGGAGGACGGATAGGGCAATCCACCAAGAAATGCTCGGTACTGGCACAGTACAGACAGAGATTTTCTTCCCTACGGCGATTCCTCTCTTCCTGGGTCAGGCGAGACCGATCCACTTGCATGGCCTCCTCGGCGGGAGGCCCAGGCGTAGACTGCAAAGGATGCTGTGGGAGAGGTGCCCAGAGATCTAAGTCTTTTTCCTGGCGGAGCTCTTGGTGTCGCTCAGAAAAACGCATGTCAATGCGGGTAGCCAAATGGAAGAGTTCTTGCAGGTTGGCAGGAATCTCTCGTGCGGCCAGCACATCCTTGATGCGACTGGATAGGCCTTTTTTAAAGGTCGCGCAGAGAGCCTCGTTATTCCATGATAACTCGGAAGCAAGAGTACGAAATTGGATGGCGTACTCGCCCACCGAAGAATTACCCTGGACCAGGTTCAACAGGGCAGTCTCGGCAGAAGAAGCTCGGGCTGGCTCCTCGAAGACACTCCGGACTTCAGCGAAGAAGGACTGGACTGTGGCTGTGGCAGGATCATTGCGGTCCCAGAGCGGTGTGGCCCAAGACAAGGCCTTTCCTGAAAGAAGGCTTACTACGAACGCCACCTTAGACCGTTCTGTAGGAAACAAGTCCGACAACATCTCCATATGCAGGGAACACTGAGACAAAAATCCACGGCAGAGTTTAGAGTCCCCATCAAATTTGTCCGGCAGGGACAAGCGGAGGCTAGGAGCGGCCACTCGCTGCGGAGGAGGTGCAGGAGCTGGCGGAGGAGATGGTTGCTGCTGTAGCAGAGGCAGAAGTTGCTGTAACATGGCGGTCAACTGCGACAGCTGCTGTCCTTGTTGGGCAATCTGCTGCGATTGCTGAGCGACCACCGTGGGAAGGTCAGCGAGACTTGGCAGCGGCACCTCAGCGGGATCCATGGCCGGATCTACTGTCACGATTCGGCTTCCAGGTAGTGGATCCTCTGTGTCAGCGAGGGAATGGCGTTGACCGTGCTAGTGGACCGGTTCTAAGAGGCTACTGGTGTTCACCAGAGCCCGCCGCAAAGCGGGATGGTCTTGCTGCGGCAGTAGCAACCAGGTCGTATCCACTAGCAACGGCTCAACCTCGCTGACTGCTGAGAAGGCGTGGGACAGAAGGACTAGGCAGAGGCAAGGTCAGACGTAGCAAAAGGTCGGGGCAGGCGGCAAGGTTCGTAGTCAAGATGGATAGCAGAAGTTCAGGTAACACAGGCTTTGGACACACTAAACGCTTTCACTGGCACAAGGCAACAAGATCCGGCCAGGGAGTGCAGGGGCAGTGAGCAGATATAGTCTGGGAGCAGGTGGGAGCCAATTAAGCTAATTGGGCCAGGCACCAATCATTGGTGCACTGGCCCTTTAAGTCTCAGAGAGCTGGCGCGCGCGCGCCCTAGAGAGCGGAGCCGCGCGCGCCAGCACATGACAGCAGGGGACCGGGACGGGTAAGTGACCTGGGATGCGATTCGCGAGCGGGCGCGTCCCGCTGTGCGAATCGCATCCCCGACGGCCATGACAGTGCAGCGCTCCCGGTCAGCGGGACTGACCGGGGCGCTGCGGGGAGAGAGACGCCGTGAGCGCTCCGGGGAGGAGCGGGGACCCGGAGCGCTAGGCGTAACAGGTGTTTGACGACTTTTTGTTAAATTTGGTTGTGTAAATGAAAAAAAAAATGTTTTTCACTAAAATGCTGTTTTTTCCCCAAATTTTACATTTTTACAAGGGGTAATAGGAGAAAATTACCCCCAAAATGTGTAACCCCATTTCTTCTGAGTATGGAAATACCCCAGGTGTGGACATCAAGTGCTCTTCGGGCGAACTAAAATGCTCAGAAGAGGAGGAGTGCCACTGAGCTTTTGAAAGAGAATTTGTTTGGAATGGAAGTCAGGGGCCATGTACGTTTACAAAGTCCCCCCGTGGTGCCAGAACTGTGGACCCACCCACATGTGACCCCATTTTGGAAACTTCACCCCTCACAGAATTTAATAAGGGGTGTAGTGAGCATTTACACCCGACTGGCGTTTGACAGATCTTTGGAACAGTGGGCTGAGCAGATGAAAAATAAAATTTTTCATTTTCACGGACCACTGTTCCAAAAATCTTTCAGACACCTGTGGGCGTAAATGCTCACGGCACCCCTTAATACATTACATGAGGGGTGTAGTTTCCTAAATGGGGTCACATGTGGGGGGAGTCCACTATGGGGGCTTTATAAACACACGTGGCCTTCAATTCCAGACAAATTTTCTCTTCAAAAGCACAATGGTGCTCCTTCTCTTCTGAGCATTGTAGTTCACCAGCAGAGGACTTTACATCCACATATGGGGTATGTTCTTACACGGAAGAAATGGGGTAACAAATTTTGGGGGCTTTTTTCCTATTTTCCCTTGTGAAAATGAAAAATTTAGGGTAACACCAGCGTTTTAGTGAAAAACTTTTTTTTTTTCTTCCATCCAACTTTAACAAAAATTAGTCAAACACCTGTGGGGTGTTAATGCTCACTATACCCCTTGTTACATTCCGTGAGGGGTGTAGTTTCCAAAATGGGGTCACATTTGGGTATTTATTTTTTTGCGTTTATGTCAGAACCGCTGTAAAATCAGCCACCACTGTGCAAATCACCAATTTAGGCCTCAAATGTACATAGTGCGCTCTCACTCCTGAGCCTTGTTATGCGCCCGCAGAGCATTTTACACTTACATAGGGGGTATTTCCATACTCAGGAGAAATTGAGTTACAAATTTTGGGGATCTTTTACCTCTTGTGAACATAAAAAGGAAAAGTATGGGGCAACACCAGCATGTTAATGTAAAAATTTTAATTTTTTTACACTAACAGCTGGTGTAGCCCCCAACTTTTCCTTTTTATAGGGGGTAAAAGGAGAAAAAGACTCCCAAAATTTGTAGTGCGATTTCTCCCGAGTACGGAAATACCCCATATGTGGCCCTAAACTGTTTCCTTGAAATACGAAAGGCTCCGAAGTGAGAAAGCGCCATGGGCATTTGAGGACTAAATTAGGGATTGCATAGGGGCGGACATAGGGGTATTCTATGCCAGTGATTCCCAAACAGGGTGCCTGCAGCTGTTGTTAAACTCCCAGCATGCCTGGACAGTCAGTGGCTGTCCGGAAATGCTGGGAGTTGTTGTTTTGCAACAGCTGGAGGCTCCGTTTTGGAAACCCTGCCGTACAATACATTTTTCATTTTTATTGGGGGGGCGGACAGTACCCTTTCTTATGTGTTAGTGTAGTGTAGTGCAGTGTTTTTAGGGTACAGTCGCACTGGCGGAGGTTTACAGTGAGTTTCATGCTAGGAGTTTGCGCTGCAGCAAAAAATTTGCCGCAGCTCATACTTGAAGCAGGAAACTCACTGTAAACCTGCCCATGGGGGGGGGGGGCAAAGCACCAGCTCTTTCAAAACTACAACACTCAGCATGTACTGACAGATCGTGCATGCTGGGAGTTGTACTTTTGCAACAGCTGGAGGCACACTGATTGGAAAACCTTCAGTTAGGTTCTGTTACCTAACTCAGTATTTTCCAACCAGTGTGCCTCCAGCTGTTGCAAAACTACACCTCCCAGCATGTACTGATCGCCGAAGGGCACGCAATTACAACTCCCAGCATGCTGAGACAGCTGTTTGCTGTTTGGGCATGCTGGGATTTGCAGTTTTGCAACATCTGGAGGGCGACAGTTTAGAGTCTGATGGCCCCCCTGGGCATTTGCACGGGATGTCTGCTGATAGATATCAGCAGTCACCCTGGTCCCTGCCCTGCACACGGCGGGGACCAAAATTCCCACGGGCGTACAGGTATGCTCTTGGTCCCTAAGTACCAGGGAGCAAAGGCGCACCTGTAAGCCCTTGGTCCTTAACGGGTTAATGATGAACAATGCATTGAGTACAATTTTTACCAATAATCCTATAATCCAGTGTTTCCTTTAGTCTAAAACATACATTCATTTTCAGGATGGAGATATCATAGAATAATATGGAAAAATATGGCAAAGCCAAACATGTCTTTTGAGGGGTGTGTGAAATCTCTCACTGTCACTTTCAGAATACAATACATGAAAGGGGAAATAATCACAAGTCACATCTTGGCGATTTTCTTTTCTTTTCTAAATATGAATTGTCGCTGAATAGACCCACATGTGTTTCCTTTCAGGGATAAGTAAGGATGTCGATGGGACAACCGGATGTGTCTCAGCTAAAATAAGATGAATTTAAAAATGATCATAGGAAATTAAAAGTCTGCTCAAAGAAAACGGTCGTCATCATGACCGCCGCGCTAAAATAAGGATGTTTATTATGGGATTAGAACTAAAGGGGACTAAGTCGTAATGGCAAATACTTTAGTCTGTAAATGTAAGGGTGCAAAGGGACATTCTCCAAACTGAAAAGAACTACACAACAAAGAACTACTCAGGACACACAGCAGCTGATAAGTACTGGAAGGATTAAGTTTTTTTTGTTATTTACAAATCTGTATTTACAAATCTGTATAACTTTTTAACAGTAGTTGTAGAGATGAGCAAATTAATTCTGATGAATCTGAATTCATTATGAATTTCATGAAAAATTCCATTCGTAAATAATGCATATATCACCGTGATTCTATTGCGCAAATTGCTTCATTAAACTCCATTTAGGGTGGTCCAGGCTCCAGGGCATCTAAAATGGTGGAACAGCCACAAGTCTCGGTGGCCCTTCAGCATACCATGTGTGTAGGGCACGGCGGTGTCACACTGTTCTTCAAATGGTTTGCCTTGGCGAACGGAGTCACCCAGGGGAGGAACTGTTAAAAGTCAATCATAAAGAAATTGGAGCATGGCTTACTCCACGAAAACTGCAAATGGGAACCATGGTTATTGACAACGGGAAGAACATCTTGTCTGCACGGCGACAAGGGAGGCTGAGCCATGCGCCCTGCATGGCACACGTGTTCAAGCTGGTTGTCAAGCGGTTCCTGAAGTGTTCCCCCTATTTGCAAGACATCCTAACAATGGAAAGGAAACTGTGCATGCACTTCAGCCACTCGTACACAGCAAAGCACACCTTCCTTGAGCTGCAGCGTCAGAACGGTATCCCCCAACATAGTCTGATTTGCGACGTTGCCACACGTTGGAATTCCACCCTCCATATGTTGGCGCAACTATACGAACAGAGAAAAGCCATCACCAATTTCTTGATGATCCAAGCGGATAGCGGTGTAACTTCCATGTGAACCAGTGGCAGCTCATACGTGACACCTGCCGTTTGCTCCGGCCCTTTGAGGAAGCCACATTATTAGTCAGTCGCCAGGATTACGGGATGAACAACGTCTTTCCACTGCTTCATTTCCTACAACACGTGTTGGAAATGATGGCTGGTCAGGGCACTGGAGACGTGGTGCCTGCATCTTACGGCCACATGAGCCCTGTTGGGGCTGAACTGGAGGAGGAGGGGCACAATGAAGCACAGTTTAGGTTTCACAAAATGGATGTTTTTTTTATAGTCATCTGACAGGAGAGGAGGAGCAGGAGCAGCCAAAGGAGCTAGAGGGTTATGAGGAAGGTGAGACAGAGAACCCAGACACACCGTGGCAGTATGCAGTGGAGATGGAGGCAGGGAGTCCCTCAGAGTTACTTGCACAAATGGCACAATGCATGCTCAGTTGCTTGCGTAGTGACTGCCGAATTGTCACCATTTGGCAGTGGGATGACTTCGGGCTCTCCACCTTATTGGACCATCGCTTCTGGCACAAAATGGGGGCCTTTTTTAAACCCACTGAGAGGGAGGACAAACTGACTTACTGGCAGGAACAGTACCAGCTCCATCAGCAGAAGCCTGAGTCTACAGTCGATGATGAGTAGTGTTGGGCACGAATATTTGCATTTCAAATTTTTATCACGAATATCGCAAATTCGCAAATATTGCGAATATATTCTCTATATATTCGAAATTACGAATAGTCTCTTTTTTCCGCATATGCGCATATTCACATATGCCCATCTTCGAATATGCGCATATTAGCATATTCCTTCTTTTAACTTGTGGGCCAATTAGAATGATGAAAATACACTTGTCAGAGGTTATCAACAACATCCCTAGCAACCAGTAGTAAAGTTTCCCACACCCTCACTGTTTTCTTCCTCAAATACGTGAATATGCGAATATAACAAATACGCGAAATTCACGAATATAGGAAAAATATTCGTCTATATATTCGCGAAATATCGCAAATTCGAAAATGGCCAATGCCACTCATCAGTACTGATGAGAAGCTTTCTTCACCTGCATAGTGAAACAACTCATCAGCAGCAGGTAGATCTGGAGCAGGACCTGAACCAGCAGGTGGTGGCATACCTTGACATGCCCATGCCAACACACCTTGAAGATCCGCTGGACTTCTGAGCAGCCAAACTAGCAGAGTTTGCCCTGGAAAAGCTGTCCTGCCCGGCCAGTAATGAGCCATCAGAACGGGTGTTTAGTGCAGCGGGGGCCATAGTCACTCCAAGGGGAATTTGTCTGTCCATGAAAAATGTGGAGAGTCTGACCTTTGTGAAGATGAAGGAGGCATGGATCAGCCAGGATTTCCAACCACCAATGCCTGATGCATCAGTGTAGATTAACCATGATGCCACACCAACACTTCACAAATATGGATAGTGCAAAACATATTTAAGGTGCTGCTCCCCAGATACAAACATTCCTCCGCATCAGACCTTTTTTCACCACCTTCGTAACTGGTTATTGTCACCCACCGCACAACTCTGTCACTGGGTCACTTTCAGGACTCCTGATGCTGCTACTGCCACCTCCAGGCTGTCTCATCCTGTCACCATATGTTCTCCTCATGCTGCCACCACCTCCAGGCTGTGCCATTAAGCCACTATATGTTCTCCTCATGCTGCCCCACCTCCACGCTGTGTCCTTCATCCACTCTATGTTCTACTCATGCTGCCTCCAACTCCACGCTGTGTCATTCAGCCACTATATGTTCTCCTCATGCTGCCGCCAACTTCAGGCTGTGCCATTCAGCCACTATATGGTCTCCTTAAGCTTCTGCCACCTCCAGGCTGTGTCATTCAGTCACTATATGATCTCCTCTTGCTGCCGCAAACTCCAGGTTGTGTCATTCCGCCACTATATGTTCTCCTCATGCTGCCGCCAACTGCATGCTGTGCAATTCAGCCACTACATGGTCTCCTTATACTTCCACCACCTCCAGGCTGTGTCATTCAGCCACTATATGGTTTACTCCTGCTGCTGGACCAGGGAGATTACCTAAAATTCTTTATGGTAGCACTAGCTACCATAAATCTTCAATTTAAATTGGCATATTTTAATCTTAGGGATTGTGAGGCCCTATGGTCTCCTTATGCTGCTGCCAACTCCAGGCTGTGTCATTCAGCCACTATATGGTCTCCTCCTGCTGCCATTTCAAGGCTGTCATTCTGCCAGATTATGGTCTCCTCCTGCTGCCATTTTCAGGATGTGTCATTCTGTCAGATTATGGTCTCCTTATGCTGCTGCCACCTCTAGGCTTTGTCATTGTACCGCCATGTGACTCCTTGTTAGATTGGGTTTTGTGATCCTACAGTATTAGTACAAAGTAAACTTGGGAATCTAATATAAATCTTAAATTTAAATTTAAAAAAATCAATGTAATCCTTTCAAGACTGAGGCCCTATGGTCAAACTAATCCAATGAAACAGCTTGGAGCGATAACAATGAACTATAACTGATTAAATGAAACATTCGCACTTTCATAGTCAGGGGGCGCTGGAGGCAGGGGCTGGAACAGGTGGTATCTCGCCTTGCAGCGGACCACCAGCTCAATGCTCACCAGAATGGGTAATGAAAAAATGTAAATAAATTCAAATTCAATTAAATAAAAATTACATTAAAAATCTGACACATCCAGACGCTCTGCGGCAGAGATTCTAATAGCAATGCCTGTAATCTGCATGTCATACTGAGTAACAATATTATTTCACTAACACAGCACACTTCCTATGCATGTTAGGACAAGGCAAAGTGTTCTACATCCCCTATTAAGCCTCTCTGTAGGCCAGAAATAGCCGTTTATAATAGCAATTCCCTGCAAATAAATTCGGACCAAACCAATTTTTTTAGCAAAATTCAGCAAATCAGCCAATTAGAATTTTTCAGATTAGAATTTTTTCTTCCTCCATTGAAGTTCCCCTTTAACTGAATAGCTGGGTTAATGAAAAAGGGAATTTGGAGACAGCTCTGATCCCTATACAACCCCTATAGTATTAGTTCACATTATGTAAATAAACCAAAATGACAGCGAGATTTCTAAAGTATTCTAGACCAGCGTTTCTTAACCAGGGTGCCTCCAGCTGTTGCATAAGTTCAACTCCCAGCATGTCCGGACAGCCTAAGGCATGCTTGAAGTTATAGTTTTGCAACAGCTGGAGGTACACCGGTTGGAAAACACTGGTCTAAAGACTGGGCTGTGTTGATATTCTTTTATTGTTTTCGGACCGTACAACATGCACTTGAAAATGTCATTGGTACATTCTCTCCTTGTTATTGGCTGTTGTATCCCAGATAACCACAGTGGCTCTTCTTTCCTTAGGCTAATTTTCCACTTGGGTTTTTTGGGAAA
Organism: Hyla sarda; assembly: GCF_029499605.1. Lineage (NCBI taxonomy): Eukaryota > Metazoa > Chordata > Amphibia > Anura > Hylidae > Hyla > Hyla sarda. The sequence continues at coordinate 152,851,340 of NC_079197.1, forward strand.
AAATGCACTGTGGGGGAGATTTATCTAAAGCTGTCCAGAGGAAAAGTTGCTGGGTTGCCAAGAGCAACCAATCAGATCACTTCTTTCATTTCTGGAAAGCCGTCTGAAATATGAAAGAAGCGATCTAATTGGTTGCTATGGGCAACTCAGTAACATTCCCTTTGGACAGGTTTTGATAAATCTCCCCCTTAATGTTTTGTCGCAGTAAAAACGCTGCAGCCAGATCTTAGGTTAAAGTTAATAGCAATTAGGAAATGTCAACCCCACTTGGCATTTTTCCTTTGGTGTTTTTTTCCCTCATCTTGGCTGGTTTTCTGTTTTTTTTTATTTTTATTTTTTTTTTGCTGGCAAAAAGCAAACGCTATAGTTTCAGTATCTTTGGAGGAAAGTAAAGGTTAGCTTGCACAGGGCGCCTGAACACCTAATGCCGTCCCTGTTTATCACTGACTATGGATTTTTAGGGCGGAATCCACAGCACACTCCCATTGACTATACTAAAGGTTTTCCTCATCTGTTCCGCAGGGGAACTTCTGACAAGGATTTGAATTCTGTCGGAAGTTTTTGTGGAAACCCAAGGGGTTGTCTGCTGGGACTATTAGTGCTCTTAGTATGTCAACTGTGCTGTGAGGGCTGTGGCATTCCCATGTAACCTGGCCTTAGGTGCGCACAGCTTTGTCAATGGAGGGCTTGCATGTGTTGGTGGAAATCCCACCGGGCACATTACTGTAACAATGTATCAGTGATGTTGGTCAGGATGATCTTGGTGTTATAGTTTTCAAATCAACTTGTGCCACAAAGTCATACGAATTTGTAAATTACTTCTATTAAAAAATCTTAATCCTTCTAGTACTTATCAGCTGCTGTATGTTCCACAGGAAGTTGAGTTGTTCTTTTCTGTCTGACCACAGTGTTCTCTGCTAACATCTCTGTCCATGTCAGGAACTGTCAGGAGGGGGAGCAAATCTCCATAGCAAACCTCTCCTGCTCTGGACAAACCCTGACATGGACAGAGGTGTCAGCATAGAGCACTGTGGTCAGACTGAAAAGAACAACAACAAATAACTCAACTGCAGCATACAGCAGCTTATAAGTACTGAAAGGATTCAAATAGAATAGAAGTAATTTACAAATCTGTTTAACTTTCTGCAACCAGTTGATTTGAAAATATTAAATAAAATAGGAATATTTTGCCAGACACAGAAAGACATACAGTAGGTGCAATGCAATACAGTGATCCCTCAACTTACAATGGCCTCAACATACAATAGTTTCAACATACAATGGTCTTTAATGGACCATTGTAAGTTGAAACCAGACTCAACATAAATTGCTACCGACAGTCCAGATCTGTGAAACCTGTCAATGGCTGGAAGAACTGACCAATCAGAATGGACATTCACTGGTAAAACACCTGCATTACTGAAGTGTATGCACTGACTGGTGTCTGGTAGCGCCTCCTACAGTACAGAGAGGTATTACATGTTCTGTACACTTTACCTGTACCAGGGTTAGCTGCTCCTTTGGACACCAGGTGAGGGCGACTCCATGTTACATTTTTAGGACACTGTGTTCTGTACAGGACCCTGAAGAAGCTCCTGTCCTCTACATAGACCATTGTTTCCCAAGCAGGGTGCCCCCAGCTGTTGCAAAACTACAACTCCCAGCATGCCCGGACAGCCAACGGCTGTCCGGGCATGCTGGGAGTTGTAGTTTTGCAACAGCTGGAAGCTCCCTGCTTGGGAAATACTGACATAGACAGTGATTACAGCTCCCAGCAGATCTTTCTTACTTTAATATGTAAGGATTTGCTTTATCTGTATTAGTTATCTACTTATTTTTCTTTAATGCTCACTTTTTCCTATTTTTGGATGACATTTTGGTGCCTTTAGAACCAATTACCAGGTTTCCATAGAGTTCAGGTCTCAACATACAATGGTTTCAACATACAATGGTCATCCTGGAACCAATTAATATTGTAACTTGAGGGACCACTGTAGATGTAAACTGTAGTAACAGTTCGTTTTACAAATTCCCATAGGGTGGCGCTAATGTGCATTCTCTATATTTCTATTATACATAAAATGTAACGACAATAAAGTGTATTTATTTTTAAATTGCATTCTTTTGAAGTAAAACATGTGGTCTCTTTATCTGTAGGAGGAAATATATGTTAAGAGGCCTTTAGAAGCATATATCAAAGTAAGGGATCTTGTGGGTCGATGCATCTAAAGCTGACAATGAAAAGACACAGATGTATTAAGAGAAAAGTCATAATAATATAGGAACGTGTTTAAAGCGAGGACAACCTGAAGTAAAGGTCAGGGGGACAATAGCACCCGATAAGGAGATAAACCAAAAGATTGGGTCAGGGTTAATGTTATACAAAAAAATCTGGTTTTCACAAATCTTTTTGATGGGACGTCTGTGAGCGCATTCATAGAATGCACAGACCATACGCCGCTAGCTCTTTGAAATTGTTGTCTGTGCCCTTTTATAGGAAAACCACAACAGAGGTTGTTTTAAACTGGGGAAAAAAAAGGAAATACTTTCCACAAAGCATAATAAAACTAATAAAATAATATTTGCTACGTTCAGGCAGGAACTGAACTACACAAAGAGACACGTTCTCCTTTTAATTTCACTTTGTTGCAGCTATTTCTGCATAAATAAATAAAGAAAAAAGAAAAACATAAATTCAAGCTCTAAACCCTAAAATAGACTCCAGATCGGACTATATATATATATACTTACCAGAGCAAAGAGGAATAAGCCACACCCTAGCCACGCCTTTATCCTCACCCTCAGCCACGCCTCTAAGTTTGTCAGTTTGTCATTTGAGGAGGACCTCCTATACACAGGAGATAGACTGGCAACAACCACTATCATTAGCACTATAGACCATATAAGTGATTACAGTGCAGGTACATCAGGTTTCTTCCTCTCCTAAATAGCTGCCTCCTGTAGGTAGACCCCCCTAGATAGTTTCCTCGCTGTAGGTAAACCCTTCTAGACAGCTGCCCCTGTAGGTAGAGCCCCCAGAGATAGTTTCCCCCTGTAAGTAGACCCCTCCTAGATAATTGCCCTCTTTATGGAGACTGCTCCTAAATAGTTGCACCCTGTAGGTAGACCCCTGCTTGATAGCTTCCCCCAGGAGGTAGAGCCTCTAGAGATAGTTGCAGGCTGTAGGTAAAACCATTGGAAATAGTTACCCTCTGTAGGGAGACCCCCCTGGAAATAGTTGCTTCCTGTAGAGAGAACTCCCTAGATAGTTGTCCTCCTGTAGGCAGAACTCACTAGATAGTTGCCCCCCCTGTAGATAGTTGGCCCCTTGTAAATGGTTGCCCCTTCCCTTCTCTACCCCTGTAGGTAGCTGCCTCCTCAAGATTAATAAAAAGAAAACAAAACAAAAAAAAAAAGAAAGGAAAAAAAAAAAAAAGCAACCATGCTGGCACAAGAGAGATTGACAGAGCGAAGAGCCTATGGCTCTTCACTCTGTCAAAGCTGGGCTAGGAAAGTGGGACAGAGGCAGCCAAAAGCAGGGTGGCAGGTGGGAGTCACAAAATCTGGACTATCCTGCCCAAATCGGGGCAGTTGGGGGGCATGACAAAAATAGTCTCCAAACTAAATACATTTAGCTCAACCAGTTCTCTACTACCACAGGATATCAAGGGCACTTCTATATTCAGGTATAACATCTAAAGAGCCTGGCAGGTGACCAAACTCAAGAAGTTCTTACACTGAGCTTGATTGACAGCTGCAAGCTGCCTCACTCAAAGCTGCAAAGAGTCTCATTGAAACATGCGCAGAGCTTGAGGTCTTCTTTCCATTACAGCACTGCAACAATGTGAGGGCGGCAGTGGTCCCCCAGCAGGCTTCAGTGACATCATGCCTGCTGGGAATCGCCCACGTTCTCTTGCTGGGAGATTGCACTATGTGAGCAAGAATAAAGCTCTGAATTTTTCTCTAAGGGTGGGGGGAGTGTTAGGAGTAGCTAGGAAACATAGGCTGAGTTAATTTACAAAAATGTATTTGGTAACAGGTACTTTTTAAAGGGCTAAAAAAAACAATGTATTTTTTAAATTAACTGGTGCTAGAAAGTTACACAGATTAGTAAATTACTTCTATTTAAAAATCCTAATGCTTCCAGTACTTATCAACTGTTGGAAGTTATTTTCTTTTTTAATTAAATTTCTGTCTGACCATAGTGCTCTCTGCTGACACCTCTGTCTGTCTCAGGAACTGTCAAGGGCAAGATAGGTTTGCTATGGGGATTTTCTCCTAATCTGGACAGTTCCTGAGACAGACAGAGATGTCAGCAGAGAGCCCTGTGGTCAGTCAGAAAATAAATTTAAAAAGAAAAGAACTTAGTCTTGAGAATACAGCAGCTGATAAGTATTAAAAGGATTAAGATTTACAAAGTTTAAGTTATTTACAAACCTGTTTAACTTTCTGGCACCAGTTGATTTAAAAAAAAGTTTTTCACCGGAGCACCCCTTTAAGCATGGTCGGAGCTCCTGTATGGTTTTAGGGGGTTCCATTACGGCACTATTTGGCTCCAATAGTTGCCCTTCGAAGGTAAAGTAACAGCCCAGAAGTATCTGGATATTTATATTAACCTCTCCTTGTTATTGTAATCCCTGACACTCTAAAGCCGCTCTTATAACAGCAAACTATACCTTTCCTGGAGCTGATGGTGGTTCAACCAGGTCACCCAAATTGAACAATGAAAGACTGATAAAAGGTTGTCTGGTGCAATGAGTTTTGATTCCAGCTGTGACATTCAGATTAGAGATGAAAAAATTTTTGAAAAATTAGATTCAGCCGATTTGCCGATTTTTCTGAAAAATTTGGTTTGGTCTGAATTTATTTGCGGTGAATCTCTATTAAAAAATGGCTATTTCTGGCCTACAGGGAGCCTAAATATGGGTGTAGAACACTTTTCCTTGCTGTAACACGCAAAAGGGTGTGTTCTGGGTTATTGAAATAATACAGTTATTCAGTATGACATGCGGACTAGAGGCGTTGCTATTAGAATCACTGTTGCAGAATGGCACAATGACAGAGCCTGAAGGTGGCATGAGTATGAGGAGACCATATAGTGCCTGAATGACACAGCGTGGAGGTGTTGGCAGCATGAGGAGACCATATAGTGGCTAAATGACACAGCTTGGATGAGACTGAAGCATGAGGAGACTATATAGTGGCTGAATGACACAGCATGGAGGTGGTGGCAGCAAGAGGAGACCATATAGTGGCTGGATGGCACAGCATGGAGGTGTTGGCAGCATGAGGAGACCATATAGTGGCTGAATGGCACAGTGTGGAGGTGTTGGCAGCATGAGGAGACCATATAGTGGCTAAATGACACAGCTTGGATGAGGCTGAAGCAGGAGGAGACCATATAGTGCCTGAATGACGCAGCCTGGAGGAGGCAACCGCCTGACGAGACCATATGGCCTCACAATTGAAAAGATTAAATATATTTTTTAACATTAAAATTGATGCTTTCAAATACATGAACCTAAAAGGTTTTATTTAATGTGCCAGCAGCATAAGGAGACATGGTGGTACAGTGACACAGCCTAGAGGTGGCGAAAGTAAGACCATATAGTGGCTGAATGACACAGCATGGAGGTGGTGGAAGCATGAGTAGACCATATAGTGGCTGAATAGCACATCCTGGAGTTGGCGGTAGCAAGAAAAGACCCTATAGTGGCTGAAAGACACAGCCTGGAGCTATCAGAATATTGATGAGACCATATAGTGGCTGAATGGCAAAGCCTGGAGTTTGCGGCAGCAAGAGGAGTTCATATAGTGGCTGAATGGCACACTCTGGAGATGGCGATAGCATGAGGAGACCATATAGTGGCTGAATGATACAGACTGGTGTTGGAGGCAGCAAGAGGAGACCATATAGTGGTGGAATGACACAGCCTGGAGTTGGCGGCAGCATGAGGTGTCCATATAGTTGCTGAATGACACAGCCTAGAGTTGACAGCAGCAAGAGGAGACCATTTAGTGGCTGAATTGCACAGCCTGGAGTTGGCGGCAGCAAGAGGAGACCATATAGTGGCTGAATGACACAGCCTGGAGTTGGCAACAGCATGAGGTGACCATATAGTGGCTGACTAACACAGCCTGGAGTTGGCGGCAGCATGAAGAGACCATATAGTGGCTGAATGACACAGCCTGGAGGTGGCAGAAGCATGAGGAGACCATATAGTGGCAGAATGAGACAGCCTGGAGGTGGCAGCAGCATGAGGAGAACATATGGTGGCAGAATAAGACAGCCTGGAGGTGGCAGCAGCATGGGGAGAACATATGGTGGCAGTATGAGACAGCCTGGAGCTGGCATCAGCATGAGGAGAACATATGGTGGCAGAATGAGACAGCCTGGAGGTGGCATCAGCAGTATCAGGAATCCTGAAAGTGACCCAGTGACATAGTGGGGCGGTGGGTGGCAATACCAGTACCCGGTGACGAAGGTGGGTGAAAAAAAGAGAACATGGAGTACAATGCGCTCCACTATGCTTTAAACAGTATTTGTCTACAACACCAGCAGGTGTGTGCTATTGGCTGGCCTTTCACAGTAACTAGGCCCTTAGGACTTTAACAGGAACAAAATGGTACACCACTTAAATGTACTACGGGGTATGCACTTATGAGGGGAGTACAATGCGATCCACTATGCTTGAAGCAGTATTTGTCTAGAACAGCAGCAGGTGTGTACTTTTGGCTGGCCTTTCATAGTAACTTGGCCTTTAGGACTTTAACAGTAACAAAATGGTACACCACTTAGATGTATGTATGTGGTATGCATTTATGAGGGGAGTACAATGTGCTCCACTATGCTTAAAACAGTATTTGTCTACAACAACAACAGCAGGTGTGTGCTATTGGCTGGCTTTTCACAGTAACTAGGCCCTTAGGACTTTAACAGGAACAAAATGGTACACCACTTAAATGTACTACGGGGTATGCACTTATGAGGGGAGTACAATGCGATCCACTATGCTTGAAGCAGTATTTGTCTAGAACAGCAGCAGGTGTGTACTTTTGGCTGGCCTTTCACAGTAATTTGGCCTTTAGGACTTTAACAGTAACAAAATGGTACACCACTTAGATGTATGTATGTGGTATGCATTTATGAGGAGAGTACAATTTGCTCCACTACGCTTAAAACAGTATTTGTCTACAACAACAGCAGGTGTGTACTTTTGGCTGGCCTTTCACAGTAACTAGGCCCTTGGGACTATAACAGGAACAAAATGGTACACCACATAGATGTCCATACGTGGTATGCACTTATGAAGGGAGTACAATGCGCTTCAGTGTGCTTAAAACAGTATTTGTCTACAACACCTGCAGGTGTGTACTTTTGCTTGGCCTTTCACAGTAACTTGGACCTTATGACTTTAACAGGAACAAAATGGTACACCACTTAGAAGTACTATGGGGTATGCACTTATGAGGGGAGTACAATGCGCTCCACTAAGCTTAAAATAATATTTGTCTAGAAAAGCAGCAGGTATGTACTTTTGGCTGACCTTTCACGGTAACTAAGCCCTTAGGACTTTAACAGTAACAAAATGGTACATCACTTTGATGTACGTACGTGGTATGCACTTATAAGGGGAGTACAATGAGCTTTTCTACGCTTAAAACAGTATTTGTCTAGAACAGCAGCAGGTGGGTACTTTTGGCTGGCCTTTTAGAGTAACTAGGCCCATAGGATTATAACAGGAACAAAATGGTACACCACTCAGATGTATGTACGTGGTGTGCACTTATGAGAGGAGTACAATGCGCTCCACTACGCTTAAAACATTATTCTGTCTAGAACAGCAGCAGGTGTGTACTTTTGGCTGGCCTTTAACAGTAACTAGGCCCTTAATACTTTAACAGGAACAAAATGGTACACCACCTATGTACGCACAGGTGACACTTAATAGACGACAATACGCTCCGCAACTCAACCAGTATTAGGCACTAATAGCAGGTGATTGTGGCTTTTAGTGCTCTGCTCACCCTAACTGGCTGGCTACTATTAGCTTTTCAGTTGTTGCACACACCAGTGCTGTAGCACACAGTCGCTGTGAACTACACCCAAAACACACCCTACACCCAAATTCTCTCTCAATCTCTCTCCCTTCCCTATCAGTGCTTCTAGGCTGGATTTGGGCTTGAGGTGAATCGCTGCTGTAAAATGCTTTTCTGTTCAACACACTGCTCTCTGTCCCTCTCTCTCTAATATAGAATGCTGAAGTGACTGACCGCAAGATGGCTGCCAATTATATAGGGCTGTGACATCACAGGGATGGCTCTCTGCTGATAGGCAGCATGCTGCATGTGATTCGGGGTCATCCCGCCAACTCTTGATCCCGCCTTCCCAGCATCGCTAGCCCACATGTGGAGCCACCATCTTAGATGCCCTGGAGCCTGGACCGCACTAAATGGAGATTAATGTAGCGATTCATGCGATTGAATCACCGCGATATCCGCATTCGTTGAGAAGCAAATTTTTCATGAAATTCGTAACATATTCGGATTGATCAGATTTGATTCGCTCGTCCCTAATTCAGATGTCAGGGTCAAAATTTGGTGTAAATAACATCCTACCTTGTACCAGTGGTTCAGGCAGCTGGAGGTGAAATGATGTGGGGGACATTTTCTGGGCACCTTAGTACCAATTAAACATAATAGAAACACCACAGCCTACCTGAGTATTGTTACTGATCATGTAAGTCCCTTTATGACCACAGTGGACCCGTCTTCTGATGATATTCCAGCAGGATAATGCCACATGTCACAAGACATCATCTCATACAAGGCAATGAGGTCAATGAGGTCCAATGGTGTCCACAGTCACCAGAGTCCAATAGATAACCGCTGGGATGTTGTTGAATGGGAGATTCTCATCATGGATGTGCAGCAACTGTGTGATGTCATCATGATCATATGGAGGAACTGTGTGATGTCATCATGACCATATGAACTGTGTGATGTCATCATGGTCATATGGAGGAACTGTGTGATGTCACCATGTCCATATGGAGGAACTGTGTGATGTCATCATTTCCATATGGAGGAACTATGTGATGTCATCATGTCCATATGGAAGAACTGTGTGATGTCATCATGTCCATATGGAGAAACTGTGTGATGTCACCATGTCCATATGAAGGAACTGTGTGATGTCATCATGTCCATATGGAGGAACTGTGTAATGTCATTATGTCCATATGGAGGAACTGTGTGATGTCATTATGTCCATATGGAGGAACTGTGTGATGTCATCATGTCAATATGGGGAACTGTGTGATGTCATCATGTCTATATGGAGGAACTGTGTGATGTCATCATGTCCATATGGTGGAACTGTGGGATATCATCATGTCCATATGGAGGAACTGTGTGATGTCATCATGTCCATATGGATGAACTGTGTGATGTCACCATGTCCATATAGAGGAACTGTGTGATGTCATCATGTCCATATGGAGGAACTGTGTGATGTCATCATATCCATATGGAGGAACTGTGTGATGTCATCATGTCCATATGGAGGAACTGTGTGATGTCATCATGTCCATATGGAGGAACTGTGTGATGTCATCATGTCCATATGGATGAACTGTGTGATGTCATCATGTCCATATGGAGGAACTGTGTGATGTCATCATGTCCATATAGAGGAACTGTGTGATGTCATCATGTCCATATGGAGGAACTGTGTGATGTCATCATGTCCATATGGAGGAACTGTGTGATGTCATCATGTCCATATGGAGGAACTGTGTGATGTCATCATGTCCATATGGAGGAACTGTGTGATGTCATCATGTCCATATGGAGGAACTGTGTGATGTCATCATGTCCATATGGAGGAACTGTGTGATGTCATTGTGTCCATATGGAGGAACTGTGTGATGTCATTGTGTCCATATGGAGGAACTGTGTGATGTCATCATGTCTATATGGAGGAACTGTGTGATGTCATCATGTCCATATGGAGGAACTGTGTGATGTCATCATTTCCATATGGAGGAATTGTGTGATGTCATCATGTCCATATGGATGAACTGTGTGATGTCATCATGTCCATATGGGGGAACTGTGTTATGTCATCATGTCCATATGGAGTAAAATCTCTGAGGAACATGTCCAGCACCTTGTAGAAAGTATGCCACCAAGAATGAAGGTAAAAGGGTCTAGCAAGGTGTATACATAACATGCAGATTTTCTTGCAGATTCTCTGTGGTTATTCACAAATCCACATCATAATATGCACGCTGCAGTTTCATATCTGCCACAAATTTCCCAGCAGTACTTACTCATGTATTTATTTATTTACTTTTTTAAATTTTTTATTATTATTTATCTTTTTTTTTTGTCACTGAAGTCCCACCCTAGGCACAGGCCCATGGGTGACTAAAGGTAAATACTGTCCTAGAAATACTTTGTAGTTGTAAGATTTAAAAAAATGTTTTTATATAGGGAAGGTTAGAGGTAGATTCTGTGTAATGTAATAAAGTCATTTGGAATCCTCTCCCTGTATATCATTTGTTTCCGGGAATGGCCTCCTACAGATTGATGTGCGTGTGTGAAGAGCAGAGGACAGCTGGAGCAAAGGCAGACCCCTCATCCTCATCCTCATGATGAGCAGGTGAGCGGGCGGTGGGACCAGCTGGTACAGGGAATCTTAGGAATGTGGAAGCCCCTCTTTCCTCAGGCAGGAAGCCCATCTCAGCACTGTCCTCCCTACCCCATAAATAATCTCATTGCATGGCTCAGCGTCTGTGAGTGGGAGCAGGAGGATCCAACAGAGAGGAAATGGCTCTGACCCGAGCGGAGGGGGTCTGCTTTACCTTATCTGCTAAAGGATTGGAGCTGCCCAAATTATTTTATAACACATTTCATCTGTCTTGGTTATCAACAAGGTTTATAAACACCATTAAACAGAGCGACTCCCCGTCAGCCATAAGGAAACCAAAAAGTTGCACAATAAAATTAAGAGGTAGAATAAAAAATAAAAAAAGCTTAGCAAAAATCATTACAAGCTGGAATGGCTATGTACATGTTATAAACTATTAGACCAATGGTCTCCAAACTGTGCACCTTTAGATGCTGCGAGACTACGACACATGAGACGAGCATCAGTGATTGGCTAAGGGGGCTGTCACTTGTGCTCTTCTGAGAAGGAGGGGGTAGGAGTTTGCCAAGTACAGTTAAGAAGCGGGGCCCTGTACTGGAGAAAACGGAGGATCCCAATGGTCAAACCCCCCGAACCACCTGCTATCAGTTACTTGTCCCCTACCCTGTGCAGAAGTTATACCTTTTGGTCCCCAGAGAACCCTTTTAAAGGGGAAGTCAATTTGTCCATTGCTTTCTCAACATCAGTGTTTCCCAACCAGGGTGCCTCCAGCTGTTACAAAACTACAACTCCCAGCATGCCCGGACAGCTCTTGGCTGTCCAGGTATGCTGAGAGTTGTAGCTTTGCAACATCTGGAGGTCCACAGTTTGGAGACCACTGTAGAAGTCCATCTCCTCAGAATTGCATTGGCAGTAACCAGTATAGACAGAACAGCTCATAGGTCATGGGTAACATTTTTATTTATTTTTTTACTTAGGTGACACAGTGTGTCGTGCTGTTATTTTCACACAGCTTGTGACATATCCAGCAGAAACAGTGAGTGAATCTGATGTTTCGGAGATCACAATGTGTGGCAGCGTTATATTCTGGGGATGCGGTGTGCATATTGTTTAGATTTTTTGTATCAGGAAGTGTGTGGCAGTTTTATATTCAGTGGGTACAGTGTGTGGCAGTATTATATTCAGTGGGTACAGTGTGTGGCAGTATGATATTCAGTGGGTACAGTGTGTGGCAGTATTATATTCAGTGGGTACAGTGTGTGGCAGTATTATATTCAGTGGGTACAGTGTGTGGCAGTATTATATTCAGTGGGTACAGTGTGTGGCAGTATTATATTCAGTGGGTACAGTGTGTGGCAGTATTATATTCAGTGGGTACAGTGTATGGCAGAATAATATTCAGGGGTACAGTGTGTGGCAGGATAATATTCAAGGGGTACAGTGTGTGGCAGGATGATATTCAGGGGGTACAGTGGGTGGCAGGGTTATATATTCAGAAGGTACAGTGTGTGGCAGTATTATATCGAGAGGTCACATTGTGTGGCAGGATTATATTCAGAGGGCACAGAGTGGGGCATGGTTATATATTCAGAGGGTACAGTTTGTGGCAGTGTTATATTTAGAGGGTACAGTGTGTGGCAGTGTTATATTTAGAGGGTACAATGTGTGGCAGGATTATATTTAGAGGATACAATGTGTGGCAGGATTGTATTCAGAGGGCAGCGAGGAATACACTGATTAGTTCAAGAAGCACTCTGGTTTGTTGGGCATTTTTTACCTATTTCACGCACACTCATCATTAATAGCTCTACAGCATCATTTGTTTAAATACAGCAAAGCTGCATCCATTTGTTTAATTACTGTAACTGGGTCATGTGATCAACAGTCTGACCCAGAGATAATCACAGTGCCTTTTGTGTCAGAGGAAGTGGTCAGTTCCTGGTAAGCTGACTTCCTGTGAACTACAGGATGACATCATCACCTATCAGATCCCTTCTGCTAGCTCCAGACTCCTCCCAATCTAACCCCCTCCCATCTGTATACTGTTGCTGCTGCTACCACTATGGGATCAAATATATATATGGAAGCTATACACCTCCCCTCAGGCTGTGTTTACACATTGCATTTTTTTTTTTTACTGCATTTATATCTCTTTTTTTGCTGTTATTTTCCTTAAATTGTGGCACAAACGGTGCTACGTTATCTTATTTGTGCAACTCATTGTAAAAACGTGTCATTACTACCACAATTGATACAAAAAATGGCCAAAGTGCAGCAAAAACTGTAAAAATTTTATTTGCAAGCACAGCCCACAGTTCTTTATAAATCTTCATAAAATGTGGAGAATATAACTTTTTGCCTCATTTTTCTCTAAAAAACACACTTTGAATAGGAAAGCAAATCAAAACTGCATATAATGTGAACTGACCCCCAATCCACTTATGTGTCTTATCAGTTCACCTGGGTGAACATCAGCAACCTAATTAATGACCAGGTGCAGTGATCAAACCCCACACCCTCTCTCCGCAAAACTAGAGGATTCATTGGAAATGTTGGCACCATAAGGAGTCTATATCAGTGATGGAATCGCATTTAGCATAGTGCCTAGCTCATGTCTGCCACATCAGGTAAAACTGGTTAGCACAGGGCATATAGAAGAATCTCTACATTATTCTCTAATAATAGCCTATGCTGCACTATATATGCAAAAAATATAAATAAATAAATTACTGGAGGGCCACTTTAAATGTGCACTGTCAAAATGAAAAACTTTTTATATGTTGTACTTCTTGGCAAAACATGAACCTTTCTAATATACCTCATAAAAAATGTAATCTCCTTTTTATAGAAATGATGGCTTATGAAAAAAGACCCCTAGGGGTCCCCATACCATCCAGAACATAATCCTGTCCGGCTGCAGCAACATCTTTGTCCCAGCTGAAGCACAGGCAGGGACAAAGTCCAGGAAGTAAGGGCGGAACTAGCACTCCTCTGTGTTCACTCCTGTCCTATCAGATCGTAGCATGAAAATAGAAAGTAGGGGGTTACAGAAACGTCTATAGTGATTGGATGAAGAGACCCAGCACTGCACAGCAGACTGCAGCTCAGTTACATTGAAGTGAATGGAGCCAGTTTGTAATACCACATACAACCTGAGAACAGGTGTGGCACTGTTTTTGAAAAAAAATTACTTTGTTCATGGGAAAGAGGTTGTTCTCTCTCTGGAGCATTTGTACGAGAATCCCCTCAATATAATTTTCATAGAAGAATGTACAATAACCACAGGCTCCTCTAGTCTGGCAATGAAAAAAGAATAGAATTATGAGTCCGAAATGTAACTCAGAGAAGCTTGTTGGTGCATATGTGGTGTATATACTGCCTGTTGCAGTGGTCTCCAAACTGTGGACCTCCAGATGTTGCAAAACTACAAGTTGTAGTATTGCAACATCTAGAGGTCCACAGTTTGGAGATGACTGTTTGTTTTTTTTCTCCTTCCAATGTCTTATTCCGTACTAAAGAACCTTTGTGATGTCATCTGATAAACATTTACATAATAAAAACACACACAACAAAAACCACAAAAATAAAGACCAGCCCAGAATCGCCCGTCTCTATTTTCCACTGCCTTTTTTCCATACAATATATGTCAGAGAGCCTCAGTGCCCAGAGTAGCCAGTTGTCAGCTCCGGGAAGAAAAGAAGGTAGTTCCCAAATGAGATGTGAGGCCACACAAGGGAATGCCCCCTCCTCCTCAGTGAACTGCATGCAGTGTGAGCAACATAAACAAGGGAATTAGAAGCCATAAATAAATGAAAACCAAGATTTAAGCACCCAGAGAGGATCAGCACTAAATCTTGTGACAGGTGCACTTTAAAGAGCTACAGTTGAGCAAGCATGCTGGGAATTGTAAAGAGCAACACAAAAAGACAAAAACAAAAAAAAGACCAAGAAGACCAGCCCAGAATGACCCTTCGTCTTTATTTTCCCATGCCTTTTTTTCCATACGAATTATATATATATATTTTTTTTTTTGGTGGACTTGTATAAATCAACAGAAAACAGGAAGCAGCAGCTAGAAAACAGCAGGGTTCTGAGGAAGTGCCGGGCCAGGATGTTACGATAGAATCGAAATTTTCCTTCATCAATTATGTAGATTATCCATTAATTCCCCGTCAGCCGGAGGATTCCATTAGCCGGATTCTTTAGCGTTCCCACTTAGGGGTAAAATGACTATCTAGCTGTTATTTGTATTTCCACCAAGACGCTTCCTCCCAGGCCACATGTTGTCCAGCTTTGTGTTCTATTTTTACGTTTGAAATTACAGGTGCAGCAAGTTGTCCGGCAGCCAAACAGGATACTTGGCCTTGAGTTTTTTTTTATTACTTTGAATCTGAGGCTCACCTTGGGTTTGTCTGAAAATGCTACATTTTAGGCTAAAGCGTATATTCAGATCTCTTCTGGAACTATTTGCATTATTTAGAACTTCCAACTTTGTTCATTATTTATTTAGGTTGAAATCTATGCTTCATCGCGGTCCTTTATGTTATGCAGGAGCCTGTAGAGAGCGCCGTTAAAGGGATTATCCACCATAAGGGGACTTTATTACTTGCCTGCCAGACAGTAATGGACATGTTTAGGAAGGATCGGGGCTTGACTTGGGGCTAAATGGCTGTATTGTGAGTCCACCATAATGCTGCTACTTACTTTTAGTAAAAAGTGGATATTTCCTGTTGGAGTTCCTCTCTCCAACTACAAGTCCCAAAATCCCTTGTTTGTAAGTGTCACATTTCTCCCTCCCACACATCAGCCACCCCACATATTGAAGCACAGCTGGGAAAATTCCCCTGCAGCCCTGTGGAGAATGAAGATCCCTCCTACCCATCAGTCACTTCAGCCATTGAAGCAGACATGCTCCCTTTAAACACCTGACTAGTGATGTGATATGTCGGGTGGCACTGCAACCTGGGAAAACTTTAGATGACACTCATTTTGTTTGCTGTTAAATAAAACATTGGGGCAACGATCACATAAGAATTGCAAGACCATCCATCACACACATGTACAGACACTATATTATGAACTGCACTAACTGTACTGCTCCTGTAGCATAGTCATATAAAAAATAAATCCTGGAATACCCTTTTAACACAAAGGAAAAAGGACTTGTGGGAGTGCTGAGGGTAGCCTTCACGTTCAGCACAGGAGAAATCATCCAAAATGAAGCACAGTGGTTGAACATGAATTCGGACAGGTATGGCCTTGACTGGAGCAGGGACACCCAAAGAGTGAATGTTTTTTTCCTAGGGTTCCAGGAGCTGGCAGTTCTAGCTTTACTCTAGCCCTTATCGCTAGTTCTATTGCTCTCTTCCTCAGACAGGCTGTAAACTATTTTTCTCACAGTTTTGTTGTTTCTTGATCATGGCAGCGTTCATGGGGGGGGGGGACAGGGACACTCTGAATGCTCTGAAATCTATTTGCCATACCAGTACTTCAATTCCCAACAATGGGGTGCAGTTCTGAAAATTCTTCACCAGGGAGTCATATTGCTCTTGGCCTGACTAGAAGCCCACTTTAGGCTTAGCAATCAGTTGGATCACAGGGCCCTTGTGAAGCCATTCACATATATAAGATATCATAATTATGTTAAAAAATATTTAAATAACACTCGGACAACATATCAAGCTAAAAAAATACTAATAAATTATAAATGATAAAAAAATATATGTCCACTTAGCAGTCCATATATAGTAACAAATCCTCTATCTGTAATTTACTAGTGATGGTGCCCACTGTATTCATAGCACACTAGCTGAGTACCCGGCGTTGCCCGGTTTTTCCTTCCTAATCCTTGTTGGGGAAGAAAATCAACAAAGGAGTAAGCTTTTGACTTCATATCCCATCCTCATATATTGTTGTCATGTGCCAACCCCACATCACATCCTCATATCCAGTCCTCATATCCCATCCTCCTATACCGTCCTCATATCCCAACCTCATATCCCATCCTCATATATTGTGGTCATATCCCAACCTCATATCTCATCCTCATATCCTGTCCTCATATCCCAACCTCATATCCCATCCTCATATATTGTTGTCATATCTCAACCCATATCCCATCCCCTTATCCCATCCCCATATCCCGCTCTCATATCTCGACCTCATATATCGTCCTCATATCCCGACCTCATATCTCGTCCTCATATTCCGGCCCCATATCCCATCCTCATATGTCAACCTCATATCCTGTCCTCATATCCTGTCCTCATATCACGTTCTCATATCCCGCCCTCATATGCAGTCCTCATATGCTGTCCTCATATGCTGTCCTTATAGCCTGTCCTCATAGCCTATCCTCAGGTGGGACTGATTTGTAATGAAG
This sequence comes from Hyla sarda, assembly GCF_029499605.1. Taxonomy (NCBI): domain Eukaryota; kingdom Metazoa; phylum Chordata; class Amphibia; order Anura; family Hylidae; genus Hyla; species Hyla sarda. The sequence continues at coordinate 152,868,376 of NC_079197.1, forward strand.
ATATTGTAAGCTGAAAATAGAAGGGGACATGGCTTTGTGGGACTGGGAGTAATTTGCAAGCCAGACTGATGCACAAAAAGGGTAGATTATAAAAGGGGTGGGGCTTAAACAGTGGGAGTGTCTTTGTGATATGGGGTGGTGTTTGCAAGCTGGACTGACACATTTACCAGGAGAGGCAGAGCGGAGCTTGTGGAGTAGGGTACTAGAAATCCCATATACTTGCATGGGACTTGAAACAAAAAAAATCTTTTATATAAGAGTCTAGGTAAGGGTTAATTTAACTATTATATATATATATATATATATATATATATATATATATATATATATTTGACATATAAGTAATATGTGTACCAGGTATTATTGAAATATCTCCAGCCGTACGGAAGTTATGTGAGAACATACATTTCTCGTAGATTTGCATTAAACTTTAAACTTAAACCCTGACCCTCTTAAATGGGGGTAGTTAAGGGTTAAATTAACTATCCTATATTTTAAGTTGACATATAAGTAACATGTGACTAAGTTTTATCGAAATAACTCCAGCCGTTTGGAAGTTATGCAGTAACATATATTTCCCTTAGACTTGTATGGGACTTTAAACATAAACCCCGCCCCTTGCAAATGGGGGGTGAGTAAGGGTTAAATCACCTATCCTGTGTTTGCTGCTGACATATAAGTAACGTGTGCCAAGTTTCATGTTAATATGTTTAGCCGTTTGGACATGATACTGGAACATACACACATATATACATACACACATACACACACACATACATACATACATACATACACACATACATATATACATACATACATACACACACATACATACACACATATACATACATACACACATACATACATACATATACATACATACATACACATACATACACACACATACATACACACATACATACACATACATACACATACATACATACACATACATACACACACATACATACACACATACATACATACACATACACACATACATACACGCATACACAGATACATACATACACATACATACACATACATACACACATACATACATACACACATACATACACACATACACATGCATACATACATACACATACATACACACATACATACATACACACATACATACATACATACACATATACATACATACATACACATATATACATACACACATACATACACACACATAAATACATACATACATACACACATACACACAGTACATACAAACATACATACACACACACATTGGGGGACATGTATCAAAGATTTTACCCCTGTTTTGTGTTAACATTTTTGCGCAAGCTGTTTTTTTTTTTTGCATCTTTCTCTGCATACATTCTGGTGGAGCATTTCCTCCAGATGTGTCGGTTTTGGTGTACCTTGGAGTGACATATTTAGTACGCATGAATTTATTAACTGCGTACATTTGATTTACCCACAGAAATCTTGCGAAATTACCATATTTTTAATGTAAATATAAGCCATCTTGGACTGCACGTAGCAAAATGCTCTAAATCGTCGATTCCATTTGTCAGAGTGGAGGTATGATGAGATTACTATATTTTGCTCGCAATTTAAGAAACTCTTTGCGAGAGCCCTGTGATCCAACTTCATCATTTTGATATATAATTATTTTAATAAATTATATAGGAGTCGACAGTAAGTTGGTGATATAAAGAAAAGTGAGCTGCACCCTTTTTTGTGTGTGTTTTTTGGTTTTCTCATCTTGCTCATTACCTCTCTGCTGCTGTCTGTTCACACCTCCGGGACTGCTGGTGGACAGGTTAGGGCCAAAGGGAGGTTATCTGCTTCTGTGTCTCACAGCTTCCAAGCTAAAGGGCTATGAGATACATGAACTTCTTATCTTAAGCTGTCACAGGATTGTGACATCACTGTGTGTATTATCCCTGTACTGTGACATCACTGTGTGTATTATCCCTGTACTGTGACATCACTGTGTGTATTATCCCTGTACTGTGACATCACTGTGTGTATTATCCCTGTACTGTGACATCACTGTGTATATTATCCCTGTACTGTGACATCACTGTGTGTATTATTCCAGCACTGTGACATCACTGTGTGTATTACCCCTGTACTGTGACATCACTGTGTGTATTATCCCTGTACTGTGACATCACTGTGTATCATCCCTGTACTGTGACATCACTGTGTATTATCCCTGTACTGTGACATCACTGTGTGTATTATCCCTGTACTGTTACATCACTGTGTATCATCCCTGTACTGTGACATCACTGTATATTATTACTGTACTGTGACATCACTGTGTGTAGTATCCCAGCACTGTGACATCACTATGTGTATTATCCCTGTACTGTGACATCACTGTGTGTATTATCCCTGTACTGTGACATCATTGTGTACATTATCCCTGTACTGGGACATCACTGTGTATATTATCCCTGTACTGTGACATCACTGTTAATATTATCCCTGTACTGTGACATCACTGTGTATATTATCCCTGTACTGTGACATCACTGTGTGTATTATCTCTGTACTGTGACATCACTGTGTGTATTATCTCTGTACTGCGACATCACTGGGTGTATTATCTCTGTACTGTGACATCACTGTGTGTATCATCCCTGTACTGTGACATCACTGTGTGTATTATCCCTGTACTGTGACATCACTATGTATATTTTCCCTGTACTGTGACATCACAATGTATATTATCCCTGTACTGTGACATCACAGTATGTATTACTACTGCACTGTGACATCACTGTGTATATTATCCCAGCACTGTGACATCACTGTGTGTATTATCCCAGTACTGTGACATCACTGTGTGTATTATCCCTGTACTGTGACATCACTGTGTATTATCCCTGTACTGTGACATCACTGTGTTTATTATCTCTGTACTGTGACATCAATGTGTGTATTATCCCTGTACTATGACATCACTGTGTGTATTATCTCTGTACTGTGACATCACTGTGTGTATTATCTCTGTACTGTGACATCACTGGGTGTATTATCTCTGTACTGTGACATCACTGTGTGTATCATCCCTGTACTGTGACATCACTGTGTGTATTATCCCTGTACTGTGACATCACTATGTATATTTTCCCTGTACTGTGACATCACTGTGTGTATTATCCCTGTACTGTGACATCACTGTGTATTATCTCTGTACTGTGACATCAATGTGTGTATTATCCCTGTACTATGACATCACTGTGTGTATTATCCCTGTACTGTGACATCACTATGTATATTATCCCTGTACTGTGACATCACTGTGTTTATTATCTCTGTACTGTGACATCACTGTGTGTATTATCCCTGTACTGTGACATCATTGTGTGTATTATCCCTGTACTGTGACATCACTGTGTATCATCCCTGTACTGTGACATCACTGTGTATTATCCCTGTACTGTGACATCACTGTGTGTATTATCCCTGTACTGTGACATCACTGTGTATCATCCCTGTACTGTGACATCACTGTGTATTATCCCTGTACTGTGACATCACTGTGTATATTATCCCCGTACTGTGACATCACTGTGTATTATCCCCGTACTGTGACATCGCTGTATGTTATCCCTTTACTGTGACATCACCGTGTATATTAGCCCTGTACTGTGACATCACTGTGTATTATCCCTGTACTGTGACATCATTGTGTATATTATCCCTGTACTGTGACATCACTGTGTATTATCCCTGTACTGTGACATCACTGTGTATTATCCCTGTACTGTGACATCACTGTGTTTATTATCTCTGTACTGTGACATCACTGTGTGTATTATCCCTGTACTGTGATATCACTGTGTGTATTATCCCTGTACTGTGACATCACTGTGTTTATTATCTCTGTACTGGGACATCACTGTGTGTATTATCCCTGTACTGTGACATCACTGTGTGTGTTATCCCTGTACTGTGACATCACTATGTGTATTATCCCTGTACTGTGACATCACTGCGTATTATCCCTGTACTGTTACATCACTGCATATTATCCCTGTACTGTGACATCACTGTATGTATTATTACTGTACTGTGACATCACTATATATATATTATCCCTGTACTGTGACATCACTATATATATCATCCCTGTACTGTGACATCACTATGTATATTATCCCTGTACTGTGACATCACTGTATGTATTATTACTGTACTGTGACATCACTGTGTGTAGTATCCCAGTACTGTGACATCACTGTGTGTATTATCTCTGTACTGTGACATCACTGTGTGTATTATCCCTGCACTGTGACATCACTGTGTGTATTATCCCTGTACTGTGACATCACTATGTATATTATCCCTGTACTGTGACATCACTATATATATTATCCCTGTACTGTTACATCACTGCATATTATCCCTGTACTGTGACATCACTGTATGTATTATTACTGTACTGTGACATCACTGTGTGTAGTATCCCAGCACTGTGACATCACTATGTGTATTATCCCTGTACTGTGACATCACTGTGTGTATTATCTCAGTACTGTGACATTACTATGTATAATATCCCTGTACTGTGACATCACTGTGTATTATCCCTGTACTGTGACATCACTGTGTGTATTATTACTGTACTGTGACATCACTATATATATTATCCCTGTACTGTGACATCACTATGTATGTTATCCCTGTACTGTGACATCACTATGTATATTATCCCTGTTCTGTGACATCACTGTATGTATTATTACTGTACTGTGACATCACTGTGTGTACTATCCCAGCACTGTGACATCACTATGTGTATTATCCCTGTACTGTGACATCACTGTGTATATTATCCCTGTACTGTGACATCACTGTATGTATTTTTACTGTACTGTGACATCACTGTATATATTATCCCTGTACTGTGACATCACTGTGTGTATTATCCCTGTACAGTGACATCACTGTGTATATTATCCCTGTACTGTGACATCACTGTATGTATTATTATTGTACTGTGACATCAATGTGTGTAGTATCCCAGCACTGTGACATCACTATGTGTATTATCCCTGTACTGTGACATCACTGTGTATATTATCCCTGTACTGCGACATCACTGTATGTATTATCTCTGTACTGTGACATCACTGTGTGTATTATCCCTGCACTGTGACATCACTGTGTGTATTATCCCTGTACTGTGACATCACTATGTATATTATCCCTGTACTGTGACATCCCTATATATATTATCCCTGTACTGTGACATCACTGTGTATATTATCCCTGTACTGTGACATCACTGTATGTATTATTACTGTACTGTGACATCACTTTATATATTATCCCTGTACTGTGACATCACTGTATGTATTATTACTGTACTGTGACATCACTGTGTGTAGTATCCCAGCACTGTGACATCACTATGTGTATTATCCCTGTACTGTGACATCACTGTATATATTATCCCTGTACTGTGACACCACTGTATGTATTATTACTGTACTGTGACATCACTGTATATATTATCCCTGTACTGTGACATCCCTGTGTGTATTATTCCTGTACAGTGACATCATTGTGTATATTATCCCTGTACTGTGACATCACTGTATCTATTATTACTGTACTGTGACATCACTGTGTGTAGTATCCCAGCACTGTGACATCGCTATGTGTATTATCCCTGTACTGTGACATTACGGTGTGTATTATCTCAGTACTGTGACATCACTGTGTATATTATCCCTGTACTGTGACATCACTGTATGTATTATTACTGTACTGTGACATCACTATGTATATTATCCCTGTACTGTGACATCACTGTGTTTATTATCTCTGTACTGTGACATCACTGTGTGTATTATCCCTGTACTGTGACATCATTGTGTGTATTATCCCTGTACTGTGACATCACTGTGTATCATCCCTGTACTGTGACATCACTGTGTATTATCCCTGTACTGTGACATCACTGTGTGTATTATCCCTGTACTGTGACATCACTGTGTATCATCCCTGTACTGTGACATCACTGTGTATTATCCCTGTACTGTGACATCACTGTGTATATTATCCCCGTACTGTGACATCACTGTGTATTATCCCCGTACTGTGACATCGCTGTATGTTATCCCTTTACTGTGACATCACCGTGTATATTAGCCCTGTACTGTGACATCACTGTGTATTATCCCTGTACTGTGACATCATTGTGTATATTATCCCTGTACTGTGACATCACTGTGTATTATCCCTGTACTGTGACATCACTGTGTATTATCCCTGTACTGTGACATCACTGTGTTTATTATCTCTGTACTGTGACATCACTGTGTGTATTATCCCTGTACTGTGATATCACTGTGTGTATTATCCCTGTACTGTGACATCACTGTGTTTATTATCTCTGTACTGGGACATCACTGTGTGTATTATCCCTGTACTGTGACATCACTGTGTGTGTTATCCCTGTACTGTGACATCACTATGTGTATTATCCCTGTACTGTGACATCACTGCGTATTATCCCTGTACTGTTACATCACTGCATATTATCCCTGTACTGTGACATCACTGTATGTATTATTACTGTACTGTGACATCACTATATATATATTATCCCTGTACTGTGACATCACTATATATATCATCCCTGTACTGTGACATCACTATGTATATTATCCCTGTACTGTGACATCACTGTATGTATTATTACTGTACTGTGACATCACTGTGTGTAGTATCCCAGTACTGTGACATCACTGTGTGTATTATCTCTGTACTGTGACATCACTGTGTGTATTATCCCTGCACTGTGACATCACTGTGTGTATTATCCCTGTACTGTGACATCACTATGTATATTATCCCTGTACTGTGACATCACTATGTATATTATCCCTGTACTGTTACATCACTGCATATTATCCCTGTACTGTGACATCACTGTATGTATTATTACTGTACTGTGACATCACTGTGTGTAGTATCCCAGCACTGTGACATCACTATGTGTATTATCCCTGTACTGTGACATCACTGTGTGTATTATCTCAGTACTGTGACATTACTATGTATAATATCCCTGTACTGTGACATCACTGTGTATTATCCCTGTACTGTGACATCACTGTGTGTATTATTACTGTACTGTGACATCACTATATATATTATCCCTGTACTGTGACATCACTATGTATGTTATCCCTGTACTGTGACATCACTATGTATATTATCCCTGTTCTGTGACATCACTGTATGTATTATTACTGTACTGTGACATCACTGTGTGTACTATCCCAGCACTGTGACATCACTATGTGTATTATCCCTGTACTGTGACATCACTGTGTATATTATCCCTGTACTGTGACATCACTGTATGTATTTTTACTGTACTGTGACATCACTGTATATATTATCCCTGTACTGTGACATCACTGTGTGTATTATCCCTGTACAGTGACATCACTGTGTATATTATCCCTGTACTGTGACATCACTGTATGTATTATTATTGTACTGTGACATCAATGTGTGTAGTATCCCAGCACTGTGACATCACTATGTGTATTATCCCTGTACTGTGACATCACTGTGTATATTATCCCTGTACTGCGACATCACTGTATGTATTATCTCTGTACTGTGACATCACTGTGTGTATTATCCCTGCACTGTGACATCACTGTGTGTATTATCCCTGTACTGTGACATCACTATGTATATTATCCCTGTACTGTGACATCCCTATATATATTATCCCTGTACTGTGACATCACTGTGTATATTATCCCTGTACTGTGACATCACTGTATGTATTATTACTGTACTGTGACATCACTTTATATATTATCCCTGTACTGTGACATCACTGTATGTATTATTACTGTACTGTGACATCACTGTGTGTAGTATCCCAGCACTGTGACATCACTATGTGTATTATCCCTGTACTGTGACATCACTGTATATATTATCCCTGTACTGTGACACCACTGTATGTATTATTACTGTACTGTGACATCACTGTATATATTATCCCTGTACTGTGACATCCCTGTGTGTATTATTCCTGTACAGTGACATCATTGTGTATATTATCCCTGTACTGTGACATCACTGTATCTATTATTACTGTACTGTGACATCACTGTGTGTAGTATCCCAGCACTGTGACATCGCTATGTGTATTATCCCTGTACTGTGACATTACGGTGTGTATTATCTCAGTACTGTGACATCACTGTGTATATTATCCCTGTACTGTGACATCACTGTATGTATTATTACTGTACTGTGACATCACTGTGTGTATTATCTCTGTACTGTGACATCACTATGTGTATTACCCCTATACTGTGACATCACTGTGTGTATTATCTCAGTACTGTGACATTACTGTGTATATTATCCGTGTACCGTGACATCACATAGTTAGTATGGTTGAAAAAAGACATACGTCCATCAAGTCCAACCAGGGAATTGAAGTGAAGGGGATAAGGGGAAGGGATGTAGTTTTATAATTCTGCATAAGCATTAATGTTAAATTCACAGTCCTCACGATCACTGTGTCTATTATCCCTGTACTGCGACATCACTGTGTGTATTATCCCAGTACTGTGACATTATTGTATATTATCCCTGTACTATGACATCACAGTATGTATTATTCCAGCACTGTGACATCACTGTGTGTATTATAAAACAAAAATAGAGAAAAAGAAACACAGCCACACATCCACAATTTGTATTTCTCTCTTTTCTGCACTCTGCCCCTCCCCCTCAGCCCAGACATGTATAAATTAGCAGGAAGCTGCACAGGGCCCTTTCCTTTCTGGCAGCCCCCCAGTCTGACTGGGAGCACTTGGTAAGTGAGCTTTTACACCTTGTTCACACTGGTGTGGTGCTGTGCGGCATCCATTGCTGCCGCGGCACCGTGCCTATGGGGAGACACGGCCCTGGGACTGGTTTGAGTGGCATTGGGGCTGCTCTGCCAGTAGGTCGCTCCCCCTGTGGGCACTGGTGTTGCGGTGGTGGTGGTCAGCGCCTGGTGCTACGCCATTTTATGCTAGGGACGTTAGGGACCCACCACTTACAGGTTGCTGTGACGTAGCTAGTGAGCTTGCACTTCATGATCATAAAGTACACTAACGACCTGTTAGTTTAATTAATGTTGCTGAGAAGCAATATATCATTGTGCATGTTGTGGATGTGCGACCATGTCTGTTTTCTCTATTTTAATTCACATTGTGTTTTCTATCCCCTTCTCTTTCTTTGTTGTTTTTACTTGGTCTGCACTCTGCCCCTCCCCCTCAGCCCAGGCATATATAAATTAGCAGGAAGCTGCGCAGGGCCCTTTCCTTTCTGGTAGCCCCCCAGTCTGACTGAGAGCACATGGTAAGTGAGCTTTTACACCTTTTTCACACTGGTGTGGTGCTGTGCGGCGTCCATTGCTGCCGCGGCACCATGTCTGTGCTAGATACGTTAGGGACCCACTACTTACAGGTGGCCGTGACGTGGCTAGTGGGCTGCACTTCATGATCATAAAGTACACTAACGACCTGTTAGTTTAATACATTTTGCTGAGAAGTAGAGATGAGCGAACTTACAGTAAATTTGCTTCATCACGAACTTCTCGGCTCGGCAGTTGATGACTTTTTCTGCATAAATTAGTTCAGCTTTCAGGTGCTCCGGTGGGCTGGAAAAGGTGGATACAGTCCTAGGAGACTCTTTCCATGGACTGTATCCAACTTTTCCAGCCCACCGGAGCACCTGAAAGCTGAACTAATTTATGCAGGATAAGTCATCAACTGCCGAGCCGAGAAGTTCGTGATGAATCGAATTTACTGTAAGTTCGCTCATCTCTACTGAGAAGCATTAGACCATTGTGCATGTTGTGGATGTGCGACTATGTCCGTTTTCTCTATTTGAATTCACACTGTGTGTATTATTCCTGTACTGTGAATTTCTGTGTATATTATCCCTGTAGGGTACGTTCACATGGGAGTGCATCCGCAGCGTATTTGATGCCGCTCATGCGCTTCTGGCAGACACAGAGTTACAACAGAGTGAGCTCCTCTCTGCTGTTGCTGTAGCTCTCTGTGTCTGCTCGTATTTGCGGATTTCCCTCTGGCAGTCAAGAGTGAACACACAGAGCTACGGCGGCAGCAGCAGGGAGCTCGCTCTGCCTTAAATCTGTGTGTGTCGGTAGAGCATCTGTGGCGTCAAATACACTGCGGAACATACCCTATTGTAATTTCACTGTGTAAATTATCCCTGTACTGTGACATCACTGAGTATATTATGTTCTGTGACATAACTGTGTGTTGTCGCTGCTTAGAAAATCTTAGTCACAAATATTGGTAAAATACAAATCACCATAACTTCCCCCTCTTCTGGACAATAGCAGTACTGCACTGCTGCTGATTTCTGAGACAGAGTAACATCCTAAATCAAAATAAACACTGCTCCACAGTGTTGTGGAAGCAACACTGATTGACAATCAATTTCACATGCTGTTGTGCAAATGGAACAGACAATAGGTGGAAATAATTAGCAAGACACCCCAAGAAAGGAGCAGTTCTGCAGGTAGTGACCACAGACCACTTCTCATTTTCTATGCTTCCTGGCTGATGTTTTGGTCACTTTTGAATGCTGGCGGTGCTTTCACTCTAGTGGTAGCATGAGACGGAGTCTACAACCCACACAAGTGGCTCAGGTAGTGCAGCTAATCCAGAATGGCACATCAATGCAAGCTGTGGCACAAAGGTTTGCTGTGTCTGTCAGCGTTGTGTCCAGAGTATGGAGGCTCTACCAGGAGACAGGCCAGTACATCAGGAGACATGGAGGAGGCCATAGGAGGGCAACAACCCAGCAGCAGGACCGCTGCCTCCACCTTTGGGTAAGGTGGAGCAGGAGGAGCACTGCCAGAGCCCTGCAAAATGACCTCCAGCAGGCCACAAATGTGCATGTGTCCACTCAAACGGTCAGAAACAGACTCCATGAGGGTGGTATGAGGGTCCAACGTCCACAGGTGGGGGTTGTGCTCACAGCCCAACACCGTGCAGGACGTTTGGCATTTGCCAGAGAACACCAAGATTGGCAAATTCGCCACTGGCACCCTGTGCTCTTCACAAATGAAAGCAGGTTCACACTGAGCACATGTGACAGACGTGACAGAGTCTGGAGACGCCATGGAGAACGTTCTGCTGCCTGCAACATCCTCCTGCATGACCGGTCTTGCGGTGGGTCAGTAATGGTGTGGGGTGGCATTTCTTTGGGGGGCCGCACAGCCCTCCATGTGCTTGCCAGAGGTAGCCTGACTGCCATTAGGTACCAAGATGAGATCCTCAGACCCCTTGTGAGACCATATGCTGGTGCGGTTGGTCCTGGGTTCCTCCTAATGCAAGACAATGCTAGACCTCATGTGGCAGGAGAGTGTCAGCAGTTCCTGCAAGAGGTGAGTGTGAATAGAATAAAATAAATTAAGACTTCTACCAGTATCCTTGAACCTTTTCTGCAACAGCGCGATCTCAGCTTCCGATTTCCTCCTCCTTCACTGCCTGCAAGAGGAAGGCATTGATGCTATGGACTGGCCCGCCCGTTCCCCAGACCAGAATCCGATTGAGCACATCTGGGACATCATGTCTCGCTCCATCCACCAACGCCGCGTTACACCACAGACTGTCCAGGAGTTGGTGGATGCTTTAGTCCAGGTCTGGAAGGACATCCCTCAGAAGACCATCCGCCACCTCATCAGGAGCATGCCCAGGCCTTGTAGGGAGGTCATACGGGCACGTGGAGGCCACACACACTACTGAGCCTCATTGTGACTTGTATTAAGGACATTACATTAAAGTTGGATCAGCCTGTAGTGCGGTTTTCCACTTTGATTTTTAGTGTGACTCCATATCCAGACCTCCATGGGTTGATACATTTGCATAGATAATTTTTGTGTGATTTTGTTATCAGCACATTCAGACGAAAGTGTTTCATACGATTAGTTCATTCATTCAGATCTAGGATGTGTTATCTTAGTGTTCCCTTTGTTTTTTTGAGCAGGGACATGATGACATCGCACAGTTCCTCCATTTGGACATGATGACATCACACAGTTCCTCCATTTGGACATGATGACATCACACAGTTCCTCCATATGGACATGATGACATCACACAGTTCCTCCATATGGACAAGATGACATCACACAGTTCCTCCATATGGACAAGATGACATCACACAGTTCCTCCATATGGACATGATGACATCACACAGTTCCTCCATATGGACATGATGACATCACACAGTTCCTCCATATGGACATGATGACATCACACAGTTCCTCCATATGGACATGATGACATCACACAGTTCCTCGATATGGACATGATGACATCACACAGTTCCTCGATATGGACATGATGACATCACACAGTTCCTCCATATGGACATGATGACATCACACAGTTCCTCCATATGGACATGATGACATCACACAGTTCCTCCATATGGACATGATGACATCACACAGTTCCTCCATATGGACATGATGACATCACACAGATCCTCCATATGGACATGATGACATCACACAGTTCCTCAATATGGACATGATGACATCACACAGTTCCTCCATATGGACATGATGACATCACACAGTTCCTCCATATGGACATGATGACTTGACACATTTCCTCCATATGGACATGATGACATGACACATTTCCTCCTTATGGACATGATGACATGACACAGTTCCTCCATATGGACATGATGACATCACACAGTTCCTCCATATGGACATGATGACATCACACATTTCCTCCATATGGACATGATGACATCACACAGTTCCTCCATATGGACATGATGACATCACACAGTTCCTCCATATGGACATGATGACATCACACAGTTCCTCCATATGGACAAGATGACATCACACAGTTCCTCCATATGGACATGATGACATCACACAGTTCCTCCATATGGACATGATGACATCACACAGTTCCTCCATATGGACATGATGACATCACACAGTTCCTCCATATGGACATGATGACATCACACAGTTCCTCCATATGGACATGATGACATCACACAGATCCTCCATATGGACATGATGACATCACACAGTTCCTCGATATGGACATGATGACATCACACAGTTCCTCCATATGGACATGATGACATCACACAGTTCCTCCATATGGACATGATGACATCACACAGTTCCTCCATATGGACATGATGACATCACACAGATCCTCCATATGGACATGATGACATCACACAGTTCCTCCATATGGACATGATGACATCACACAGTTCCTCCATATGGACATGATGACTTGACACATTTCCTCCATATGGACATGATGACATGACACATTTCCTCCTTATGGACATGATGACATGACACAGTTCCTCCATATGGACATGATGACATCACACATTTCCTCCATATGGACATGATGACATCACACAGTTCCTCCATATGGACATGATGACATCACACAGTTCCTCCATATGGACATGATGACATCACACAGTTCCTCCATATGGACAAGATGACATCACACAGTTCCTCCATATGGACATGATGACATCACACAGTTCCTCCATATGGACATGATGACATCACACAGTTCCTCCATATGGACATGATGACATCACACAGTTCCTCCATATGGACATGATGACATCACACAGATCCTCCATATGGACATGATGACATCACACAGTTCCTCCATATGAACATGATGACATCACACAGTTCCTCCATATGGACATGATGACATCACACAGTTCCTCCATATGGACATGATGACATCACACAGTTCCTCCATATGGACATGATGACATCACACAGATCCTCCATATGGACATGACGACATCACACAGTTCCTCCGTATGGACATGATGACATCACACAGTTCCTCCATATGGACATGATGACATCACACAGTTCCTCCATATGGACATGACGACATGACACATTTCCTCCATATGGACATGATGACATAACACATTTCCTCCATATGGACATGATGACATGACACATTTCCTCCATATGGACATGATGACATCACACAGTTCCTCCATATGGACATGATGACATCACACATTTCCTCCATATGGACATGATGACATCACACAGTTCCTCCATATGGACATGATGACATCGCACAGATCCTCCATATGGACATGATGACATCACACAGTTCCTCCATATGGACATGATGACATCACACAGTTCCTCCATATGGACATGATGACATCACACAGTTCCTCCATATGGACATGATGATATCACACAGTTCCTCCATATGGACATGATGACATGACACATTTCCTCCATATGGACATGATGACATGACACATTTCCTCCATATGGACATGATGACATGACACATTTCCTCCATATGGACATGATGACATCACACAGTTCCCCCATATGGACATGATGACATCATACAGTTCCTCCATATGGACATGATGACATCACACAGTTCCTCCATGTGGACATGATGACATCACACAGTTCCTCCATATAGACATGATGACATCACACAGTTCCCCCATATGGACATGATGACATCATACAGTTCCTCCATGTGGACATGATGACATCACACAGTTCCTCCATACGGACATGATGACATCACACAGTTCCCCCATATGGACATGATGACATCATACAGTTCCTCCATATAGACATGATGACATCATACAGTTCCTCCATATGGACATGATGACATCACACAGTTCCTCCATATAGACATGGTGACATCACACAATTCCTCCATATGGACATGATGACATCACACAATTCCTCCATATGGACATGATGACATCACACAGTTCCTCCATATGGACATGATGACATCACACAATTCCTCCATATGGACATGATGACATCACACAGTTCCTCCATATAGACATGATGACATCACACAGTTCCTCCATATGGACATGATGACATCACACAGTTCCTCCATATGGACATGATGACATCACACAGTATCTCTATATGGACATGACAATATCACACAGTTACTCCATATGGACATGATGACATTACACAGTTCCTCTAAATGGACATGATGACATCACACAGTTCCTCCATATGGACATGATGACATCACACAGTTCCTCTATTTTGACATGATGACATCACACAGCTCCTCTATTTTGACATGATGACATCACACAGCTCCTCTATGTGGACATGATGACATCAAACAGTTCCTCCATATGGACATGATGACATCACACAGTTCCTCCATATGGACATGATGACATCACACAGTTCCTCCATATGGACATGATGACATCACACAGTTCCTCCATGTGGACATGATGACATCACACAGTTCCTCCATATGGACATGATGACATCACACAGTTTCTCCATGTGGACATGATGACATCACACAGTTCCTCCATATGGACATGATGACATCACACAGTTCCTCCATGTGGACATGATGACATCACACAGTTCCTCCATATGGACATGATGACATCACACAGTTCCTCCATGTGGACATGATGACATCACACAGTTCCTCCATATGGACATGATGACATCACACAGTTCCTCCATATGGACATGATGACATCACACAGTTCCTCTATATTGACATGATGACATCACACAGCTCCTCCAAATGGGCATGATGACATTACACAGAGTATGCCAATAAAATGTCCCCCACACCATTTCACCACCACCAGCCTTAACCTGGTACCAGGCAGGATGGATCCATGCTTTATGTTTTTTAGGCCAAATTTTGACCCTGACATCTGAATGTCACAGCTGGAATAGAGACTCATCGGACCAGACAATGTTCTCCCGGTCTTCCATTGTCTGATATTAGTGACTGGTGTAAATTGGCACCCAGTGTTGCTGTAGTCCATCTGCTTCAAGGTTGGACATGTTGTATGTTCAGATATTGTATTCTACAGACCTTGGTTTTCACCAGTGGTTATTTAAGTTACAGTTTCCTTTGTGTTTTCTCCAACCAGTCTGCCCATTTTCCTCTGACATCAACATGGCATTTTTGTCCACACAACTGGGGTTTTGCAACAGCTGGCTCTACAGAGAAAAACCTCATGTATGGATCACTGCTCCCATTGAGTTGCTTGACATAAATTGCAAGATGTGCTGCATTGCCTAAATGCCCAATGTATACATGTAAAAAAAAAAGTACTATTTTAGAGGAACAGCTCTTCAGTGTGGTTATCCCAGGTTAAAACCGATCACTTAGATACAAGATGAGTGTGTCTGATTGACAGGGGTCAAACCTCTGGGACCCCCACTGATCATGAGGATCCTGAATGCAGAGGCGTAGTGTGGGGGGTGCAGGGGGGGCCGGCTGCACCGGGCGCAACATCTGGGGGGGCGCGCTCGCAATCGCAGCTCTCTGCCCCTGCCTGGCTCACTCACTCACTCTCTCTGCAGTGCTGGCTGTGCGAATCGGATCCGAGCCGCCGAGTCGTTGGCCACTTTGGAGGCAGCGGCGGATCCGGGGGGGGGGGGGCAACGGGGCAATTGCCCCCCCCCCCCCCGAGAATGTTGCCCCTCTTCCTGAACTATCGCATGGTGGAGCGGGAGCTGTCAGTTGTCCCGCTCCACCACCCCTTTCTCACGCCCGTCACCTTGCTATCACACGCCGCAGCTGCTCCATTCCTGCAGTCAGTGAGAGCCAATCATGGCAGGCCGGTGCGATGACATCACATCATCGCGCAGGCGCCCGGAGATCACGTCCCCGCGGCTCTCACTGACTGCAGGAATGGAGCAGCCGCAGCGTGGGAGAAAGGTGACGGGCATGAGAAAGGGGAGGGGGGAGCAAATTATAAGTGAGAGGGGCAAATGTCAGGGGGGCCTTATATGTGGGGCACATGGCAGGACCCCCTGTAATGTGCCCCTCATATATAATACCCCATGTCCTGTGCCCCTCACATATAATGCCCCCCCTGACATGTGCCCTTCACATATAATGCCCCTGTCCTGCCCCCTCAGGGGGCATTATATGTGAGGGGCACAGGACATGGGGCATTATATGGGAGGGGCACAGGACAGGGGACATTATAAGTCAGGGTCACATGTCAGGGGGGCTTTATATGTGGGGGCACATGACAGGGGGGCATTATATGTGAGGGGCACATGTCAGGGGGCAATATATGTGGGGGCACATGACAGGGGCCCCCTGTCATGTGCCCATATAATGCACATATAATGCTCCCCTGACATTTGCCGCTTACTTATAATACCCAAAGTCATGTGCCTTGGATCATCTCCAGGGTATGGTTCCATTTTGATGTTTAGTTTTTGTTCTTGATATTTTTTGTCGTTTACGATGGTTGTGAGACGACATATAATAGCGCGGCCCATGCTAGGTTTCTACATTTGTAGATTTGTATTCATAGACCTGCTGAAAATGTGGAGAATGTGTAATGTTCGCACTCAATAAAGTGTTTGAAAATAAACTTGTATTTAGATGCATTTTACTTTAATGACATCAGTATTTTCATAACAAACAATACATGTGCTTAGGGGGTAAGGGTTTCTTTAACTAATCTAGTGGAAGAGACTCGAGTGCTAAAATCCACGGGTTAGGGGGCGCAAATTACTTGCCCCGGGTGCTGACAACCAACGCTACGCCACTGCCTGAATGCCCTTGTTTGAATAGAACGATGATCAAGTGCAGTGTCCCAGCTACAAATTTTGGAAGTTGTCATGTGGCTGAGGAACCTCTTGCTAATCACCTAAATCTATGTTTGGAGTTAAAGTGGTACTCCCTCTCCAATGGTAGGGGCTGGAGCGAGGCCATTAAGGGTGAGTAGCAGTTTCCCATAGAGGAGATTGCAGGGGGCCTTGCTGTTTGACCCTCCACGATCAGACACTTATCCTGTGCATAGGGGATATGTTTTACTGCCCTGGAGTAGCCCTTTATCTTGCATAACTGTCCTAATCTATTTTGCGCTGCCATTAAAGCATACACTAAAGTATCACAAATGAATAAAGGGAAAAATATTTGCATAAAATTTTCATCAGAAAAGTGAATCATTGGTCACATGACACACTCCCTCGCTAGCTCTGTAGAAGTTTCTGGAAAGGCTAGGGGAGGAGTCCCTTATCTAACCCGCCTCCTCCTTCCCAAAGGTCTGGGCCCAAAAAAAAGCTCAGTCTGAGTGTGGCTTTAGCCAGAGTAATAAACATCTTTCCTAGCTTTGCTCCTTCTAGTCAGCCAGAAAGAAAAGTGTGTATACCTACTTAGAATGTACCTATGAAGTTCAGTTAGTAAAGTGGAGGCCAAAGAAGAGAGAATCCCTATTTCGAATGAAGCTCCAGAGTTCAGTTCAAGCCTCTTCAGTGTCCTTTCCAAGCCAAAGCCTGGTACATGCAAATATGAACTACTGTCCAGTAGCACGTTCTATGTAACCTGAGACAGATCTGGGTTATGTGCACAGTGATCACAGCACGGTGCGGAGGTTGGTGGATTTCACCCAAAAAGGTTGTCTGCAGTCGATGCTTTGAGGGCATCATGGTTAAATTATCCAGTTCTAAGGAGAAGTAGCTACTAGTCAGAGGAAGAGACTAGCTGGGCAAGGACCCCTCTGCTTACTCTAATGTCTTAATGGACCTATAATCACAGTAAGTGGTGTATGGCAGGAAACACCATAGAAGTTTCTTCTTCAGAGTATGTTGTTTGCACATTACACAAGTATCTGTATTTCCTATTGCTGCACCTGACACTTTGGGTACAAAAGTATTGCTGGACTCACAGGGCTAGATCGCCCAAGATGTGACCTCTCCAAGGAACTACAACACCCAGCTAGCCTTACTACCACTCCTATCATGCCCTGGACTACCACACATCTGCACACAGCTTTTCCATTCAAACTCTATGGGACTGCCAAGTACAGTACTTGGCCATCTTCAGCAGTCATATAAAGCTCGAATGGGATGGCAGTGCACGTACATGACTGCTGCTCAATTCAAACAAGGGCACTCAGGACCCACATTGTGATCAGTTGGACCACTACCAATGAGACATGTATCACCTTTCCTGTGGATAGGTGATAATAGTTATATTCTTAAGCCAATATAATATTAACTTAAATATTTTAAACATTTGTAACCTCAAATAACCTCTTAATGCACAAAGTCATTAAGACAACTAATGAAAACTAGGTTACACCTAATGAGAATGCTCATGTGAACCTAAATGTGTTGTATTGTAGTACCTCCAAATCACCACAAGATGTCAGCTTGTGACGAGAAATAAAACACACAAGTTTGGCAGCCTGGCTAACCTTAGACTAATTATCAAACTTGTAAAGTAGTTTTGTTTATATTTGGGGCAATGTACCAAGTTCAGTGGTCTCCAACTATGGACCTCCAGATGTTTCAAACCTGCAACTCCCAGCATGCCCAGATAGCCCAAATGGTACAAAACTACAACTCCCAGCAAGCCCAGACATCCCAGATGTTGCTAAACTACAACTCCCAGCATGCTTGGACAGCCCTGATGTGGCAAATCTATAACTCTCAGCATGCCCGGACAGTCCAGATGTCGCCAAACTACAAATCAAAGCATGCCCAGATGTTGAGAAACTACAAATCCCAGAATATCCGGACTGTCCAGATGTAAAACTATAACTCCCAGCAGGCCCGTAAGGCCCAGATGTTGCAAAACTATAACTCCCAGCATGCCCAGATGTTGAGAAACTACAAATCCTAGAATGTCCAGACAGCCCAGATGTTGCAAAACTACAACTCCCAGCATTTCTGGACAGATTTATAAATCCTGGTGCATCTGAAGCTGTCCGTACTCCCTTACTGAAATCTTCCCTTTCTAAGATTTCAACTACAGTTTATGCCTTTTCTGCAGGTGTAAATTGTAATACGCTCATGCGTGCACACATGGCCACTCCCCTTTTGTGGAACGCCATGCACTCACTCAGCTTCTGTTGTTTGTGGAAACTCCATTGTTACCAGCAGAGGGCGATGGTACTCTAAATAAAAAAATAATAATAAAATAAAGAAATAAATAACCAAAATAATTAAATAAATAAACAAACAAAAAAAAACAGATTTTTTCTGTCAATACTCATTAATCCCTTAAAAATCATAACCCTTTCAATTTTCCACCCAAAAAAAATCCATATTATGGCTTATTTTTTGCACCACAAATTCTAATTTGCAGTGTCACTACTCATTTTACCCAAAAATTCATGGCGAAACGCAAAAATAATCATTGTGCAACAAAATTGAAGAAAAAATGCCATTTAGTAATTTTTCGGGGATTCCGTTTTTACGCAAGGCATTTTTTGGTAAAAATGACAGCTTACCACTATTCTGTAGGTCCATAAGATTAAAATGATCCCCTACTTATATAAGTTTGATTTTTTTTTGTACTTCTGGAAAAAATCATAACTACATGCAGGAAAATGTATACGTTTAAAATTGTCCTCTTCTGACCCCTATAACTTTTTTATTTCTCCGCATATGGGGATGTGTAAAGGCTCATTTTATGTGACATCATCTGAAGTTTTTATCGGTACCATTTTTTGTGTTAATCAGACTTTTTGATCACTTTTTATTCATTTTTTAATGGTATAAAAAATCACCAAAAATACGTTATTTTGGACTTTGGAATATTTTAAATGGACGCTATTGTCTGTGCGGTTTAATTAACAATATATTTTTAAAGTTTGGACATTTAAGCACGTGGCAATACCACATATGTTTATATTTATTTTTATTTTATTAATGGGAAAAGGGGGGGTGATTCTGACTTTTATTAGGGAAGGGGTTAGATTTATTAACAGTTTTTTCACTTTATTTTTTATTTTTTGCAATGTTATAGCTCCCATAAGGGACTATAAATTGCATTACACTGATTTCCTACACTTATCACTGCCATGCATTAACCTGGCATTGATCAGTGTTATCGCCGCTCGACTGTTCCTGCCTGGATAAGAGGCACGGAGCAGTCATTCAGTGATCGGGCACACAGGAGGCAGGTGGCAAGCTGTTCGGGATGCAGCGATTTAACCAAGACAGTCCCAAACAGCCCGACTGAGCTGCCGGGATGCTTTCGGTTTCACTTCAGACGTGGCGGTCAACTTTGGTCACCGAGTCTGGAGGGTTAATACCAGGCATCACCGCAATCAGTGATGTCCGGTATTAGCTGAGGGTCCCGGGTGTTGATGGCCGGCGGGACCGACGCGTTATATCGAGCCGGCGCAGGACGTAAATATACGTATGTAACTATCTGGCACATATAGAAAATAAAATAATACTCTAACAGGGAATTTTTTTTGTATATATTATTTATTAATGTTTTTTTACATTCATGTATAATATAAAGCAGTGGTCTAAAAAATTGTGGCCCTTGCAAAACTCCATTGGCTGTCCTGGCATGCTGGGAGTTGTTTTGCAACAGCTGGAGGTCCACAGTTTGGGGACCACTGATATATAGTAGGCAATGTCTGATATGATCATGTAAAGAGGAAGTTTAGAGATCAAACTAAAGAAAATATGCACATAGAAGAGGTGGCCGGGGGAGGCAGAGGGTCAGGAGGTGACCACCCTGCGAGGAGGTAATGGTGCAGAATAGAGTGTCTAATTGGGCATTAGGTTGGAGGTCATTGGTAGGAAGGTTTTTTGCAACTAAGCTGCCCCATAGTCCTGACTGGTGGTTGTTTGCCGACAGGTCTCTATTACCTGACCATCCTGCTGTTTCCTGCTGCGGACTCTCTCATTCTGCCCACCTACCTGTAATGGCAGAGGCCATGCTTGCAGCAGCTGTGATTCCAACATTCCCTCTTAGGCTGTGTTCACACAGTGGAGGCTTTCTTATACCAGCCCTGAATCTCTCCTACTTGCTTGTAGATTCCTTTTAGCTGTTGCAGCACCTTTGGAGCCAGATCCTGGTAAGGTGTTTCTTCTGTGTCCTCTCTCTCTCTCCTGGCTCAGCTGGAACTGAAAAATCTAAGATGGCTACCAGCACATGTCCACCAAACTCCTCCTTCCCCAGTCTTAGTCACTGCTTAGTTCCTTTGCTTGTGCAGTCTACAACTGGATAAAACTAACAATAAAGCAGATTTGTTATTGCTTTGGACTTCTAAGTGCCTAATCTGCCCTTTTCACATGTATGGCTGTGATCTCCATACTGTGGCCCTCCAGTTGTTGCAAGCTGGGCATGCTGGAAGTTGTAGTTTTGCGACCTCTGGAGTGCCACAGTTTGGAGACCACTGTTGTATGGTTATAAAAGTTACATTTTAGGTAGATAAATATTTTCAACATACTACCTGAATCTGAGAAACTTAAAGAGTACCTGTCATGATCTTGTTAAATGTTATAATCCTCCCAGTTCACTGCCCCCATCATGATAAACCACCCCCTGCCTTCATTTTTTAATATTTGTTAGTTTTCTACCTTGATATTGCTCTGTATTTTCTGCGCAGTTTCAGTCAGATTCACAAACTGGGAAGGGGTGTTACCCAGCAGGCGTGACATCATCTGAAGCCATACAGGGGAGAACTTCCTCCCTCACTATGCTTCACACAGCCCAGAGCATTACAGAGGGAAATGAGCTATGATTGGCTAAGGCTGCACCCCCCCCCCCCCCCCTCAGCACTCCAGACTGCATTTCCTGATTTTGGAGTCCAAAGTCTGTGCAAAAGAGTGTGGGGTGGGGGGGGGGGGATGTGCTCTGGACAAGTAGGGAGACACCTAGTGGCAGCTTTTTTTAAACACACGTAAAACATAGAAAACATTTTTTTTTTTTTTTTTTTTATCAAAGTATATTAGAAAGATTTTTTATTTACCATAAGGAGTGCAATAACAAACATTAGTTTTAAAAAGTTTCTCCACTGGAAAACATTGTTTTTAATTATATTTCTTTTTTAGATCAACTGGTGCCAGAAATTTAAACAAATTTGAAAATTACTTCTATTAAAAAATCTTAATCCTTCCAGTACTTATCTGATGCTGTATGCTACAGAGGAAGTTCTTTTCTTTTTGGATTTCCTTTCTGTCTGACCACAGTGCTCTCTGCTGACACCTCTGTCCATGTCAGGAACTGTCCAGACTAGGAGCAAATCCCCATAGAAAACCTCTCCTGCTCTGGACAGTTCCTAAAATGGACAGAGGTGTCAATAGAGAACACTATGGTCATGACAGAAAGGAAATTCAAAAAGAACTTCTTGTAGAACATATAGCAGCTGCTAAGTACTAAGTACTGGAAGGATGAAGATTTTTAAATAGAAGTAATTTACAAATCTTTTTAAATGTCTTGCACCAGTTTATTTAAAAAAAAAAAAAATTCCTGTGGAGTACCCCTTTATTGACAGTGCCCATATAAAGTGTATCAGTTCCTTTAAAGAAAAAATTAAAAAAACTTTCACATGCCCTGGAGACAAGTCAAAAGTTTTGATTGGTCAGGGTCTGAGTGTTCAGATCCTCACCCCCATCATTAGACTGGGCAGGAACGGAAGTATGCAGCTGACCGAGAAATTCACACCGACTTACATTGTACATTTGTCTCTTGGCGCACTCTTCTCCCAGCTCATTTTAGTGATTGGTCGGGGTCTGAACACTGAACTGAACTTTTTTTTATTTATTTATTTATTTTTACAAGAAGAAACAGATTTGGGTTTCAGCAACGCAGAAGTTGTTTTGAAAGTGGAAGTTCACTATTACACTAAGGGTATGTTCACATGGGGTGATTTTTTTGTGGGTTTCCCGCTGCATATTTGAAACGGGGCATGCTCTTTTCGGCTGTCCGCAGCAGATTTTCCGCGGCGGAATTTACGCTGCGTAAAATCTGCCTGCAAGCCCCATTGAAGTCAGTAGGGACTGCGGCGGATTTTCGTAGCATAAATTAGTAGCGGAAAATCTGCTGCGGACAGCCGAGAAGAGCCCGCCCCCTTTCAAATACGCAGCGGGAAACCCGGAAAAAAATCCGCCCGTGTGAACGTACTCTAAGGCAGTGTTTCCTAGCCAGCGTGTCTCCAGCTGTTGCAAAACTACAACTCCCAGCATGCCCGGACAGCCGTTGGCTGTCCGGGCATGCTGGGAGTTGTAGTTTTGCAACAGCTGGAGGCACACTGGTTGGGAAATGCTTCCTTAGTGTAATGCTACATACATGATCATCGCAGTATCCAGGACCTTGGCTCTTTCCACCCAGACCCACTTCCTTTTTTTGCATTCTTTCTTTTCCAGATCCGCTACAAGCACCAGGTAGAACAGCCAGAGAGAGTTTCCAAGAATTATATTTATTGTACTTAGAAGAACATCAGGCATCCATTCAACAAGTTAGTTCCATCCAAACATATGTGATCTGTTCTCTTTTAATAAAGACTATTCCTGGAAATTCTCTCTGGCTTGTATTACTCTATGTTTGGGGCTTTTGCTTTGTTGCGGATCTGGGAGAGTAGCCAAATGGAGGTGTTACTTGTCCAAAAACGTTATATACAGCATACACTCACTGGCCACTTTATTAGGTACACCTGTTCAATAGTTTGTTAACGCGAATAGCTAACCAGCCAATCACATGGCAGAAAATCAACGCATTTAGGCATGTAGATGCGGTCAAGACAACTGAAGTTCACACTGAGCATCAGAATGGGGAGGACAGATTTAGTTGACTTTGAACAGGACATGGTCGTTGGTCCAGATGGGCTGGTCTGGGTATTTCAGAAACTGCTGACCTACTGGGATTTTCAAGCACAACCATCTTAAGGGTTTACAGAGAATGGTCTGAAAAAATTAGAAAATATCCGGTGAGCGGCAGTTGTGTGGACAAAAATGTCTTGTTGATGCTAGAGGAGAATGGGAAGACTGGTTCGAGATGGCAGAAAGGCAACTCCTCGTTACAACCAAGGTCTGAAGAATACCATCTTTGAACATACAACAAGTCCAGATGGGCTAAAGCAGCAGAAGACCACAACAGGTGCCACTCCTGTCAGCTAAAAAATAAGGAAACGGCTCACCAAAATTGGATAATGGAAGATAGAAGAACGTTGTCTGGTCCGATGAGTCTCTATTCCAGCTGTAATATTCAAATGTCAGGGTCAGAGTTTGGCATAAACAACATAAAGCATGGATCCATCCTGCCTTGTATCAGGTTCAGGCTGGTGATGGTGTAATGGTGTGGGGGGGGGGGGTGCATTTTCTTGGTACACTTTGGGCCCCTTAGTACCAATAGAGCCTGGTATAAGCACCACAACCTACCTGAGTATTGTTACGGACCATGTCCATCACTTTATGACTACAGTGGACCCAGCAGGATAATTCCCCATACCACATGACATCATTCATCTCATACATGACAATAAGGCCACATGACTCCAATGGCCTCCACAGTCACCTGATCTCATCCAATAGATCACCGCTGGGATGTGGTGGAACTGGAGATTTTCATCATGGATCCGACAAATCTACAGCAACTGTGTGATGTCCTCATATCTATATGGAGGAACTGTGTGATGTCATCATGTCCATATGGAGGAACTGTGTGATGTCATCATGTCCATATGGAGGAACTGTGTGATGTCATCATGTCCATATGGAGGAACTGTGTGATGTCATCATGTCCATATGGAGGAACTGTGTGATGTCATCATATCCATATGGAGGAACTGTGTGATGTCATCATATCTATATGGAGGAACTGTGTGATGTCATCATGTCCATATGGAGGAACTGTGTGATGTCATCATGTCCATATGGAGGAACTGTGTGATGTCATCATGTCCATATGGAGGAACTGTGTGATGTCATTATGTCCATATAGAGGAACTGTGTGATGTCATCATGTCCATATGGAGGAACTGTGTGATGTCATCATGTCCATATAGAGGAACTGTGTGATGTCATCATGTCCATATAGAGGAACTGTGTGATGTCATCATGTCCATATAGAGGAACTGTGTGATGTCATCATGTCCATATGGAGGAACTGTGTGATGTCATCATGTCCATATGGAGGAACTGTGTGATGTCATCATGTCCATATGGAGGAACTGTGTGATGTCATCATGTCCATATGGAGGAACTGTGTGATGTCATCATGTCCATATGGAGGAACTGTGTGATGTCATCATGTCCATATAGAGGAACTGTGTGATGTCATCATGTCCATATGGAGGAACTGTGTGATGTCATCCTGTCCATATGGATGAACTGTGTGATGTCATCATGTCCATATGGATGAACTGTGTGATGTCATCATGTCCATATGGATGAACTGTGTGATGTCATCATGTCCATATGGAGGAACTGTGTGATGTCATCATGTCCATATGGAGGAACTGTGTGATGTCATCATGTCTATATGGATGAACTGTGTGATGTAATTGTGTCCAAATGGAGGAAAATCTCTGAGGAACATGTCCAGCACCTTGTAGAATATATGCCACTAAGAATGAAGGCAGCTCCGAAGGCAAACAGGGGTCCAACCAGGGACTAGAGAGGTGTACCTAATAAAGTGGCAAGTGGGTGTATAAAAGTTGGTCTTCCTTTGTATCTGTACTTTGTATCTGTGTCAGTGCCTTTTAGGAAGTTGGCTGATCATTGTAATATCCATACATATGGAAAATTAGCAATGTCAAATGGAGGTCTGGGTAGTGGAGGCATAACCTGTTGCATCTGGGCCTCAATGCAAAATATGTACAGTAGTAGTGCCCAATATCTACCATTTCACATTTATAATATTGGTGTCTTCTGCTTTGGTGGTCTCTCACGCTCTAGGGCCCTGGTGTGACTTCTACCCCTGTACCCTCTATGATTACACTTCTGCTGGAAATGGAAATGTGGAAATGTCTTCTGTCTGTCACTTATTATGGGGGCACTCTATATTGGGCTTTATTTAGCTGATTAGCTGATAGTGTCTATAGAAGCATACATTGCCAGACACTGTTAACAGGGTTATTCAGCTTTAAAAAACATATCCCCTACATATCCCAACTAGAGGGGGCGCCCTACTGGCCTTGATATTAACCAACAGACCTGATATAGTAACTAATGTGCAAGTAGAAGGACACCTAGGAAATAGTGATCATAATATAATACATTATAACTTGTTCTTCAATAAGGGAATCTCTCGAGGGGCCACAAAAACAATGAACTTAAGGAAGGCAAAGTTTGACCAACACAGAGAAGCCCTTAACAATATAAAATGGGATAATGTCCTCAAAAAGAACAATACTGACACTAAATGGGAGACTTTTAAAAATATCTTAAATTCTCACTGTAAGATGTATAAACCTTATGGGAATAAAAGGGTCAGAAATAAAAGAAAACCAATATGGATCAATAAAAATGTTAAGGGGGCAATAAATGACAAAAATAAAGCATTTAAGCTACTAAAAGAAGACAGAAGTGAGGAAGCATTAAAAAGCTATAGAGAAAAATGTAAAATATATAAAAAAAACTGATAAAAACCGCAAAAATAGAGACAGAAAGACTCATTGCCAAAAAGAGTAAAACTAACCCCAAATTGCTCTTTAACTATATAAATAGCAAAAAGATAAAAAATGAAAGTGTTGGCCCTTTAAAAAATTATGAGGAAGAAATTATAGACGGGGATCAGGAAAAAGAAAATGTATTAAACAAATTCTTCTCCACTGTATTCAACGAGGAAAATGAAATGCCAGGTGAAATACAGTGAGATAAGGTAAACTCCCCAGTACAGGTCACCTGTCTAACCCAGGAAGAAGTACAGTGCCACCTACAAAAAATCTAAATAGTCAAATCACCAGGTCCAGATGGCATTCACCCCCATGTTCTAAAGGAATTAAGTAATGTTATAGACAGACACCAATTTTTTATATTCAGGGAATCTATAGTAAAAGGGACTGTTCCCCAGGACTGGCGCATGGCAAATGTGGTGCCAATATTTTAAAAGGGGACAAAAGGTGACCCCAGGAATTATAGACCTGTTAGTTTGACCTCCGTTGTATGTAAATTGTTTGAGGGTTTTCTGTGGGATTCTATTTTGGAATATCTTGATAAAATAAATGCATGACTCCGTATCAGCATGAATTTATGAGGGATCGGTCCTGTCAAACTACCTGATGAGCTTTTATGAGGAGGTGAGCTCCAGACTGGACCTGGGGCAATCGCTGGATGTCGTATATCTGGATTTTTCCAAAGCATTTGATATGGTGCCACATAAAATGTTGGTACATAAAATGAGAAGGATGGGGCTGGAGGAGAATGTGTGTAAGTGGGTAAGTAACTGGCTCAGTGATAGGAAACAGAGGGTGGTTATTAATGGTACTTTTTCTGATTTGGTGGCTGTTACTAGTGGGGTACCACAGGGGTCAGTCTTGGGTCCTGTTCTATTTAATATATTCATTAATGACCTTGTAGAGGGGTTGAATAGTAAAGTAGCAATCTTTGCAGATGATACTAAACTCTGTAAAGCGGTAAACACAATAGAGGACAGTGCACTGTTACAAATGGATCTGGATAGGTTCGAGGTTTGAGCTGGGAAGTGGCAGATGAAGTTCAACACTGATAAATGTAAGCTAATGCACATGGGGAAGAAAAGTCTGGGCTGGGACTATGTATTAAATGGGAAAACACTTGGGACGACTGACATGTAAAAGGATTAAGAAGTGTTAGTTAATAGTAAATTTAGCTGTAGTGACCAGTGTCGGGCAGCTGCTGCCAAGGCAAATAAAACCATGGGGTGCATCAATAGGGGCATAGATGCCCACGACAAGGAAATAATTCTACCGCTGTACAAATCACTAGTCAGGCCACACATAGAATACTGTGTACAGTACTGGGCACCAGTGTACAAGAAAGATATAGTGGAGCTGGAGAGGGTTCAAAGACGGCCAACCAGGGTAATACGGGGAATGGGAGGACTATAGTACCCAGAAAGATTATCAGAATTAGGGTTATTTAGTTTAGATAAAAGAAGGCTTAGGGGAGACCTAATAACTATATATAAATATATCAGGGGACAGTACAGAGATCTCTCCCATGATTTATTTATACCCAGGACTGTATCTATAACAAGGGGGCATCCTCTACGTCTAGAGGAAAGAAGGTTTCTACACCAGCACAGACGGGGGTTCTTTACTGTAAGAGCAGTGAGACTGTGGAACTCTATGCCTGAGAAGGTGGTCATGGGGAACTCTGTAAAAGAATTCAAAAGGGGTCTGGATGCATTTTTGGAGAATAATAACATCGCTGGTTATGTATACTAGATTTATAGGGACAGAACGTTGATCCAGGGATTTATTCTGATGCCATATTTGGAGTTGGGAAGGAATTTTTACCTCTAGTATGAGGTTTTTTTTGCCTTCCTCTGGATCAACTCAGAAGAGACACATTAGGGTTATAGGTTGAACTTGATGGACTCTGGTCTTTTTTCAACCTCATGAACTATGTTACAAGATGATTGATGGTGGTCCGACCAAGTGGGGGCTAGAGAGGGAAAAGTTACGCTCTGTTTTGGAGATGTGAATAAAAAAGGAGCACAAAACCGGGCACTGCAAGCGGGAAAAATAAATGGAAAAAAGCAAACAAATGTATCTGTAGTAATGGGGGTGGGATGTGATGTAGAACAACGTGCTATGTGATACTCACGTCCAGCAAGGTAACGCAGACTTCAATGGAAAGAAAGCAGAAAAAGCGGAGCACACACCTGGATATCTTGCTTGTGATGATTTATTCAGCGAAAACCAACTGATGCCAATATCCCGACACCCCTAGACCAAGCAGAGCTGGAGCGGCAGGATCTATTCACCTGGACGACCACGCAGTTTCACGCCCACGGGCGTTTCCTCATTGACATGAATGGAGGGGGCGGGGCTGTGACATCACAATCACAGCCTCTGGCTCCCAGCGTTCAGAATAAAATGTTCAGAACGACGCTAGAGCACCGGAGTACCCCTTTAAGGCATTCAGAGAAAACTGTTGCACGCTGTATGAATATATATATATATATATATATATATATATATATATATATGCAGTGATTCATTGATTTTTTATTTATGAAAAAAGCCATTACACAGAATTAATATTCAGCCACAGTCTCTTAGCTCCATGTTGTGTCACTATCAGTACCGACCACCGAATAATATATCTCCACCCAAGGCAGGAGAACGTTCCCGCATCGGCCGGGGCTGAAAGGATAGGGAAGACAATAAAAACATTTGTACAGCTTGGAAAAACATGTATTAGTCATAGAGAAAAAAACGGCACCTAACAGCTATTAATATATTATATATGGATGTGTTAAAGACTGCCGCCGGGACTCTCTAAGGAGAATACTGGAATATTTATACTTTTGCTCTGAAGAGCTAGAACCTTTTTAGGACAGTGTGTATGCAAATAGACAACATAATTTACATTTAAAGGTACACTCAATGTATTCCTTGTGATGGGACAAATAGGACATGCATAGCACAGGAACACTATGAGAGAAACACTATGTCATGTACCATTCCCTCAGTTAGTTGGACGCATTTGATTTATTATTGTGAGCTGTGTAACACACACATTTCAGTAGACTGGAACACTGATGATAGTGGATCCACTGGACATGTGTGGTAGATGACTCAGACCGGGAGCAGAGTCTAAGGTGCCGCTGGTTTTCACCAGAGCCCGCCACAAAGCGGGATGGACTTGCTGCGGCAGGCGGCACCCAGGTCACTACCCCTGGCACGGCTTGACCACACAGGCGGCTGAGGAGATTCGGGGCACAGATGGGATAAGGCAACTCATGGTCTGGATAGCAGGAGGTCAGGGCTGGCAGCAATGTAGCATAGTCAGGAACATAGCAAATAGTCAGTAGGCAGGAGGCACAAGGTCAGGTCACGGAGCAAGGGTATGATACACGGCAAGGCAATACACAGGAATGCTTTCTCTAAGGCTCTAGGGCAACAAAGATCCAGCAGGGAAGTGTGGGAGGTGTGGGAGGTGGAAGCACCCTGGTTGGGAAACAATGTTCTAATCAGTATGTTTAGATCACTGGTTTCCACAGAGGGAGACATGACGTCACCCACGCCCCCTCGTGACATCACAACACATCCCCTCCATTCATGTCTATGGGAGGGGGCACGACAGCCGTGATGGCACGTCTTCCAACGCGGGAACCCAGCACTCCAAATATACTGTTTACAATGCCGGATGCTGCACAGAGATTGCGGAGGGTCCCAGCAGCAGGACCCCTGTGATCAGACATCTTATGTCCTATCCTTTGGATAAGGGATTAGATGACTAGGGCCAGAGTACCCCTCTAATGGCCAATCTCTCACAATCCCAGTCAAACAGACTCCTTATACTAGTCCCAGCTAACTACATATAGTCACCTAGCATCTGGGGTGAACTTTCTAGCTGCCGTGTAACCAAAGCACCCAGACGCAACAGCAAGTTATAGTAACATACTATCACAAAAAAAAAGAATACAAATACACACCCAACCAGGTCTGCAATGTCTCCAGTCAGTAAAAGACATAACTGGTTAAAATACATATAGTCAATTACAATTCACATCAAACTTAGCTTTTTCTATGGTTAAGAAAGTTTCAAGTAGCACTTCTATTTATAATAATAATAATATAAATATATATATATTTATGCAAATTTAACATAAAAGCTTATGGAGATATTGAACTACTTGTATAAGTGAAGAACTGTAAGAGCAAATGAGTTCTATAGGATTCTTCCGAGGGAAACCATATATTCCTATAAACTATAAATAGGAAGCGACGGACTCTTTACGACCGCAGTGTGGATAAGAAATGACAATGCAGACCCCTGGCTATATTTGGATGCTGCCACCCTCCTCTTGTCTCTGTCTCTGTCCAGCCATGGTCTTTGGACCGACAATGAGCCTCCGGATTTTACTGTAGGAGGTGATTAGAGCAAATGAAAAAAAACAAAAAAGCTATCTGCAGATCTATGGGAAAATGGACAGCAGTCTCAGCCATAGATCACTAAGTCTCGCTCCGAACATAAAAACAATTGAGCATTAAAAAAAAAAAAGGAAGCCACTTACGAGAATAGCCGGGCCTGATATTACATTGCTTTATTATTTTGCATTAGGTCTGTGGTTATATCCACGGTGAGTGAAATAGGTAGACATGGTAGGCCTTACCTTCAGCATGGGAACGTATATGGAGGGACAAATATGTATTACTTTAGGACACCAATAAGGTGAATAGGGAGTTCCTTAAAACATACCTGTCATATCACAGAAAAAATATAATTCTATATGTTACTTTCTAGGTCATGCAGATGATTAACACATCTTATTTGTGTGTCTAGCTTCTGTATTTAGCTCACAAATCCCTCTGTTCTGCTGCTCACTCATGCTGACATTCACTGCTCAGGAAGGGGTGTGTCTGAGGGAAGCGCTGAGCCCTCCCTCACTCACCATGCATTCACTTCCTCCCTGAGTCTGCTGTGCTGGGTCTCTTCATCCAATCACTGCAGGCTGCTCTATAACCCCCTCCTCTCTGTTTACATGCTGCAGTATGATAGGACAGGAGTGAGCACAGAGGAATGCTAGTCCTGTCCTCACTTTCTGGACTTAGTCTCTGCCTGTGCTTCAGCTGGGACAAAGATGATGCTGCAGCCGGACAGGATTATATTCTGGATGGTATGGGGACCCCTAGTGTTATTTTTTTTTTTTTTTTTTTTTTTTTATAAGCCATGATTCCTATAAAAGGAGATATTTGTTTTATACAACATGTACAACATGTCATTTTCTTAAAAAAGAAACACCCATTTAAAGAAACACACCACAGTTACTATCACTAGTCACACAGCGCCATTTGTTTTATTCCAGCACACCTGCATCTATTCATTTTATTACTCTAACTTGATCACCATTTTGACTCTAAGTCATGGATCAGCTGACTTCTTGTTAACTATAGGATATCATCACCTACCATATCCCTTCCTGCTAGCCCCCAGACCCCTTCCCACCCAAGCCTATACACTGCTGTGGCTATTTTAATGGGATGAGGATACAGTAGTTATAAGTCCCCTGAGGCAGTGTTCATACATTGCGTTTTTTGCTGTGTTGTTTGCCATAATTTTTCCAACATTGCGGCAAAAATAGTGATTCTTTACTGCAAGTGGACTTCATGTTTTTGGAAGTGGAGAAATGGGCTGCCCTGTGCTTAATATCAAGAGAAGTCGAATCATCACATGACCAAAACAGAAAAGTAAGATAGGTTTCCACTCAATGACGAGGATCATGGGAAGATCCCGAAAAACTGGAGGGGATGTCAATTCATTTATCTGCTGCCAGACTGATAGTAATCTCTCTTGCTGTCCAAGCTCAAATTTTTCGGTATGCGTCCTGCCACCCGTGCTCCCTCAAGTAATGTTTTATGATTGTTCCATGGAAAATCACTCTTTTAAGTTGCCACACGGCCCCTATTCTTCCCCACCGATTTTTCACATTATATTCCATGCTCCATATTTCCCAATAGTGAACTTCAAAATGCCAGATCCACTTGGCGTTTTTCATTTTGGCATTTTTTTTTTTAGCCTTTGGGCATTTTTCAGCTCTTTTGGGCTCAGAGGCTGGTTTTCAAAAATGTCTTCAAATTCAGAGTATGGTGCTTTTTTCAGGAAAATCTTGGCGTCTTCTTCCCATAGAAGTCTATGGGAGTGAACAAAACGGCAAGAAAAATGCCATCTGAGTTTTAACTTTGGCATTTTTTCAGGCGGTTTTAATTCTTTTTTTGGACTTTGGCGATCCAAAAAAGTGATGGCGATACCTTTTTTTGTAAAATTTTGTAGGGTACCATTAAAAAATTAATTTAAAAAAAGATACAGTAGTAATGGAAAAAATAGTATTTAATGAAATTTATAACAACATTCTTTTAAATTAATTTTTAAACAGGGATCAATCTATGTGGGTGGGCAGAGAAGTAAAAATCTATCCAGCAATATAAAAAATGTAGAAAGGGGCCATTTAATTATAAAAATATTATATTTTTTATAATTCATTTTGTAAAACTTATTAGTAATGTATTTTATTTATGTGCATACAAGTAGAAGTAAGGATAGCACTCACCACCTCTGGAAATCGTGGAATGTTTTCTTTATTGCATGTGAATCATAAAGTGGCAGTGTGCAATGGAAGACATGATTCGCAGCGAGCGAGGACGCCGGGGCGCTCCAGGCACTGATGACAGCTGTTTCGTAAGAAACTCCTACTTCTTCAGATATTTTAATGTGTTTTTATTAAAATGTGTTTTTTTTATTTACTTTTTTAACTTTTTTTTTTTTAGATTTTTTAGGTAGTACTACTACTCCAAGCTTGGAACAGACTGTTCCCTAATGGGAGTAGTAGTACCTGTACTATTTGACAGATTGCAGTAGATGTCACTTCTGACACCCGCTGCGATCCTTCAGTATAAGCTATAGAAGCCGGCCACCAGCCGCACTTCTCTGCTCCACTGCCCGGGACTATGCTCCTTCACTTCTCTTCTCTTCACTTCACAGATTCATATTTCCCGCTGAGAGCTGTGATTGGCCAGATAGTGTTGGCCACTCACAGCTATCAGCGGATAACCTCACATCACAGTGGAGTATAGTGCCCGGCAGGGGACCAGATAAGTGCGGCTGCCGCCTGCTTCTATAGCTTATACCAGAGGATCGCAGCGGTTGTCAGGAGTGACACCCGCTGTGATCTGACCTTAACTGCAGGTACTACTACTCCCAACATGGAGCACATTCTGCTTCATGCTGGGAGCTGCACCTACATTAATAAACAGATCACAATGGGTGTCAGAAGTGACACCAGGGCCATATGTTTATTAGTACAGATACTGTGGTGGCCCAGTTCGGAAGATGTTGCCCCGAACCCATGCTGCCCTGTCAGACAGTCTCCATCAGTGTCCCCAGGGCCCCTTGCACCTGTTTCCCCCTTGTACAAATGTTCACCAGTATATTGTATTGTATTATAAAATGTGTTGGATCTTTAAGAGTTATGTCATGTCATTGTTACCCAGGAGGTATCAGTGACCAGGTGATCCCAAGAGTGACCTATGGGCTCCCTATGAGCCCTGGGTGGAGCTTCTATCTCTTGGAGCTTAGAGCTCTTGCTTCCTGCTGAGGTTCAGTGCTGTCGCCTAGTGTGTGTGTCCAGAGTATTGGAGGCCTCAGAGTCCAGTCCTGCAGCCACCATAAAGTCAAATAAGCTGAAGTCACAGCTTTATGAGTCAAGTCAGTCCCTGTCATCTGTCAAGTCAGCGACGTCTGCATTCAGTTGTCCAGTCCTACTGCAAGTCACAGAAAGCCCTTAAGGTCTCTGCATCACTGGTCACCTCCTTGGGCCCTGGCTGAACTATCGTTGTCTGTAACTTGGTGTCAGAGTCTTTATTGCTCCTGTGCCTAGCCCAGGATCCAGCAGTATACCTTCGGGAGGTTTTAGGCTAAACCACGCCCTGGCGTCATGAATACAAGGGGTTAATGCCATTTGCACCTAGGATAACAACATCTGCCCTCATCACACCCCGCTACCACAATACTACAGCTCCCAGCATGGAGTAGAGTGTGCTTCATGTTGGAAGCAGTAGTGCCTGCAGTAAGGGACAGATCGCAACAAGGGTCACTCCTGATATGTGTTGCGATCGTCCTGATGTGAATTTTGGGACTAAGCTGTGCTCACTACTACAGAACCGGGGGAACAGTTGATGCTGAGCAGTAGATATAGGTCATATATCTACTGCCCAGCAAGAACTTACAGTATACACATTGCTGGCTAACTTAACCCCATGCTCAGCTGTGTGCTATGCACCAGCCCAACATGGAAAGAGTTAACTTACACTGCTGGACAGTGTAGGTTAACCCTTTGGGCAGTATACACTATATACAGCTATCTATAGATAGCTGTATATTGGGTATACAGAAGACAGAAGTTCCCTTACCTCCCTCCAGTCCCGGCTGGGTCCGTGTAGCTCCGCCGCTAGTGATGACATCATTAGAGGCGGAGCTACAGCCGGGAGCCAGGCTGGTAAGGGTGTGAGGCTCTGATCACACTATACAAAAACGGAAAATGTGAACAGAGCCTTCTGCCAGTGTCTTTCCAGGCAGGGAGACTCCAGCTGTTGCTAAACTACAACTCCCAGCATGCACAGACAGCCAAAGGCTGTCTGGGTATGCTGGGAGTTGTATTTTTGCAACAATTGGAGGCTCCCTTTTTGGGAAGACATTGCAATGTGCATAATCTCCCCAGTGGAGAGCGCCAAAAATTTCCTAACCAATTTTTTTTTTTTTTCGTTTCAGATGCGTGTATGCAGAGGATTACAACAGATTCGAAGGACTACTGCGGATCAACTGGATTTTATTTCTTTTAATAAAATGGCTAACGAGGGCTGTGGGGGAGTGTTTCCAATGTGTCTTTTTCATTGAATTTTCAGGCTTAGTAGTGGAAGCAGTCTTATTGACAGAATCCATTACTACCCACAGAGTGGTACCTGCCACAGGGGACAAAACTGGCTATTTCCACACACCAGGGAAACGCCAGAAAAGACGCCAGAAAAACGGCCAAAACGCATTAAAAAGCTGTGGCAGTTTTTCCTGGCGTTTTTGCTGGTGGGAAAAAATCTCAGTGGAATCCTAGCCTTAAAGGGGTACTCCAGTGGAAAACATTTTTTTTTTTTAAACAGATTTGTAAATTATGGTAGAAAAAAAACACATGGCCGCACGTCCACAATTTTGTATTATGATCTATTTGCTTCTCAGCACAATTTCAAAAACTAACAGGTTGTTTGTACCTTTTGATCAAAACATATATACTATGCCCACTCGCCACGTCAAGGCCACCTATTGAGAGTGGGTCCCTAACGTCCCTAGAATAAAATGGTGTAGCACTGGGCGGCGCCCACCACCACCTCGACACCAGTGTCCACAGGGGAACGACCCACTGGCAGAGCGGCCCCAGCGCCAGCCAAACCAGTCTCTGGGCCGCACCCCCCGCAGACACGGCGCCGCGGCAGCAACAGACGCCGCACAGTACCACACCAGTGTGAACAAGGTGTAATGGCTCACTTACCATGTGCTCCCAGTCAGACTGGGAGACTGCTAGAAAATGAAAGGGCCCAGGTGTAGCTGTCTGCTACTTATATAGGGTTGGGCTGAGGGGGTGGGGAGGAGTGCAGGCCAAGTGGAACAAAAAAAAAGGAGGGGATAGAATACACAATGTGAATCCTGGTGAATCCTTTTCTACCAGGATTCACATTGTGTATTCTATCCCCTCCTTTTTTTTTTTTTTTTTTGTTCCACTTGGCCTGCACTCCTCCCCACCCCCTCAGCCCAACCCTATATAGGTAGCAGACAGCTACACCTGGGCCCTTTCATTTTCTAGCAGTCTCCCAGTCTGGCTGTGCGGCAGCCGTTGCTGCCGCGGCGCTGTGTCTATGGGGGGTGCGGCCCAGAGACTGGTTTGGGTGGCGCTGGGGCCGCTCTGCCAGTGAGTCGTTCCCCCTGTGAACACTGGTGTCGCGGTGGTGGTGGGTGCTACACCATTTTATGCTAGGGACATTAGGGACCCACTCTCAATAGGTGGCCTTGACATGGCGAGTGGGCTTTGTACCTTTTGATCAAAACATATATACTAACAACCTGTTAGTTCTTGAAATTGTGCTGAGAAGCAATTAGATCATAATACAAAATTGTGGATGTGCGGCCATGTCTGTTTTTTTCTACCAGGATTCACAGATTTGTAAATGACTTCTATTAAAAAATCTAAATCCTTCCAGTACTTATCAGCTGCTGTATGATCTACAGGAAGTTCTTTTCTTTTGGAATTTTCCTTTCTGTCTAACCATAGTGCTCTCTGCTGACACCTCTGTCCATGTTAGGAACTGTGCAGAGCAGGAGAGGTTTGTTATGGGGATTTGCTCCTGCTCTGGACAGTTTCTAAAATGAACAAAGGTGTCAGCAGAGAGCACTGTGGCCAGACAGAAAGGAAATTCAAAAAGAAAAGAACTTCCTGTGGATCATACAGCAGCAGACAAGTACTGGAAGGAATAATATTTTTTAATAGAAGTAATTTGCCAATCTGTTTAAACTTCTGACACCAGTTGATTTAAAAAAAAGTTTTTCCAGTGGAGTTCCTATAATGGAATAGCAATGTTTTTTTTTATCTGATACATTTGTCCACTACTACTTTGTCTACCCCTCATTTCGAGACCTATGCCTGTATGGATGTATCTAATGTATCTTATCCCTAAAAATCTCTATGAATGAGAAGGATGGACAATGGACAATCTATGGACAAGTGCAGTCATGGGCACTATAAAGAGGTTACAGCCAATAACCTGCAAGGATAATGGGTTCAGACTATACCAAGAGCTCCACTTATAGTACCGTATTTTTCACCCTATAGGACGCACCAGCATATAACACGCACCCAATTTTAAAGGTGCAAAATCTAGAAAAAAAAAGATTCTGAACCCAACAGTGATCTTCAACCTGCGGACCTCCAGATGTTGCAAAACTACAACTCCCAGCATGCCCGGACAGCCGTTGGCTGTCCGGGCATGCTGGGAGTTGTAGTTTTGCAACATCTGGAGGTCCGCAGGTTGAAGACCACTGGATAGGAGGTAATACTCACCTGTCCCTGCCGCTCCGGACCCGTCACCGCTGCCCTGGATGTCGCTCCATCGCTGTCGCCGCGTCCCCGTGGTGTCCCCGACGCTCCGGAAGTCTTCTTCCCCGGGATCCACACTCTCCGTCGCCGTCATCACGTCGCTACGCACGCCACTCCTATTGGATGACGGGACGGCGTGCGCGATGACGTGATGACGTCGAAGGAGAGCGCCGGCCATACAGAGGATCCCGACCCGGAGCAGACACGGAGGAGGCAGGTAAGGTCCCTCCCGGTGTCCTGTAAGCTGTTCGTGACGCCGCAATTTCACCGCGGCGGTCCCGAACAGCCCGACTGAGCAGCCGGGTTAGTGTCACTTTCCGTTCAGATGCGGCGATCAGCTTTGATTGCCGCATCTGAAGGGTTAATACAGGGCATCACCGCGATCGGTGATTTCCTATATTAGCCGTGGGTCCTGGCCGTTGATGGCCGCAGGGACCGCCGCGATAGGTGTGTGCACTGCATTCGCCGTATAAGACGCACCAACTTTTCCCCCATTGTTTTGGGGAAGAAAAAGTGAGTCTTATACGGCGAAAAATACGGTAATTCCTGACCTTATTGTAGTTTCACACAACAAATACCTTGGTAATCCTACGACATTTTGGTCAGGTTGGACCCGCGTTAGGACTGTAGAATTCCATCGATATACATGTGGATACCATCAGTTAGTAACCCTTTACTCTACACATATAATGGCAGAAACATATTGGGGGAGATTTATCAAAATCTGTGCAGAGGAAAAGCTGCCCAGTTGTCCATAGCAACCAATCAGATCGCTTCTATCATTTTTACCAAGGCCTCTGCAAAACGAAAGAAGCGATCTGATTGGTTGCTATGGACAACTGGGCAAGTTTTCCTCTGCACAGGTTCTGATAAATCTCCCCCATTGGTCTTTACCAGAATAAGTGCACAGAACCCAGGACCCTGGATATACTGTAACTACAGGAGGAAGAGGAAATGGGAATAAATGATGCTGCCTCTCAATGGAAGGAAATCAACGGTAAATGTTAATGTCTCCTTGTCTATTGATGAGTAATAAAAATGTATTGGTAGGAGATATAAATCATGTATAGATCCTCTACAGACAGATCCTCATATGCATATTTACTCTGTGCCCATTTAATATACGCTACTTACAATGAATGTCATCCCAGCCCATTATTCATGGCATTTATCGGACATGTCCTAGGATTGGTAATTATACAGATTGTGTTGTCCAGACGTGTTCCCCAGTTATTATGTTTCCTAACTTCAGAACTTTATTTTAAAATTTGATTTTGAAATAAAAATATTTCATATTGGGTCAACCGGTTTGAAAGACAGATTTTTCCACTAGACAATGGATCACCTTGGTTTGGAGGACCTTCCGTTTCTGCTAACTATATGGACAGCATATTAATTTCAATGTGAACCATGTATTGCTTCTTTCCCCCTGTGGTGGCACTGCAAAGAACCAAAATATAGGTATCTTTTAATCCTAAAAATATTAATCCAGTACTTATTAGCTGCTGTATGCTCCAGAGGAAGTTAAAGGGGTACTCCGCCCCTAGACATCTTATTCCCTATCCAAAGGATAGGGCATAAGACGTCTGATTGCTGGGGTCCCACCGCTGGGACCTCCCTCGATCTCTCCTGCAGCCCCCCCCCCCTCCCCCAGTCATCTGCAGCACAGAGCGAAGTTTGTTCCCTGGCAGATGACTCACGATACAGGGGCTGGAAAATCATGATGTCACGGCCCCGCCCCCACGTGATATCATGCCCCGCCCACTCAATGCAAGTCTATAGGAGGGGGGTTGGTGGTCATCACGACCCCTCTCATAGACTTGCATTAAGGGGGCAGGGCGTGACATCATGAGGGGGCGGGGCCGTGGCATGACGATTCTCCGGCCCCTGTATCGTGAGTCATTAGGCACGGAGCGAACTTCGCTCTGCGCTGCAGATGACTGGAAGAGGGGGGATGCCGAAGAGATTGCGGGGGTTTCCAGTGGCGGGACCACCGCGATCAGACATCTCATCCCCTATCCTTTGGATAGGGGATAAGATGTCAAAGGTCGGAGTACCCCTTTGAGTTGTTCTTTTCTGTCTGACCACAGTGCTCT
The DNA here is from genome assembly GCF_029499605.1 of Hyla sarda. Taxonomy (NCBI): domain Eukaryota; kingdom Metazoa; phylum Chordata; class Amphibia; order Anura; family Hylidae; genus Hyla; species Hyla sarda. The sequence continues at coordinate 152,909,129 of NC_079197.1, forward strand.
CTACTGCCACCTCTGTCCATGTCAGGAACTGTCCAGAGCAGGAGAAGTTTGCTATGGGGATTTGCTCCTGTTCTGGATAGTTCCTGACATGGACAGAGGTGTCAGCAGAGAGCACTGTGGTCCTGTATCTATTTGACTCCTTTTTAAATAAAAGCTAGTCCTGTGTAAATGTTGGCATACATTGAACTTCATTTACCCCTGCACACAGTAGCTCTCTTAAGAACCCAATGCAGGTATAAGGCAGCACACCGAGTAGTGTTCAAATAAAGTGCAGTTTAATGTCCCATATCCAGATACAACGTTTCGGCAGTATCACACTGCCTTTCTCAAGCCTTTCTCTTAAGAACCCCCTATTTTTATACTCTCCATTTTGCTAGAACACACAGCAGCTGATAAGTACTGGAATGATTAAGATTTTTTAATAAAAGAAATTTACAAATCTGTTTACCTTTCTGGAGCCAGTTGATCTAAAAAAAATTGTTTTCCACTGGAGTACCCCTTTAACCCCCTAACTCCTTTAGGACTCAAAACAATCTTAATTTTTGCACTTTTGTTTTTCCTCCTCACCTTCTAAAAATCATAACGCGTTCAATTTTTTCAACTACAGACCCATATAAGCGCTTATTTTTTGAGTCACCAATAGTACTTTGTAATGACATTACTTATATTATGACATAATCTGCGGCAAAAAAAAAATGTGAGGGGTGAAACTAAAAAAGAAAAAACGCCATTTTGCAACTTTTTAGGGCTTCCATTTCTGCGTAGTGCACTTTTCGGTAAAAATGACACCTTATTTTAATTCTGTAGGTCTATACGGTTACAAGAATACCCAATTTATGTAGGTTTTATTTATTTTACTATTTTAAAAAAATTATAACTACATGCACCAAAATTTGTATGTTTAAAATTGTCATATTCTGAACCCCATAACTTTTTTTATTTTTCCACATACAGGGCTGTCTGAGGGCTCAATTTTTGTGCTGTCATCTGTAGTTTTTATCAATACCATTTTTAGTTTTGATGGGACTTTTTGATTGCTTTTTATTAATAATTTTATGGTATACGAAGCGTGTACGCCATCGGCCGTGAGGTTTAGCTAACCTTATATTTTAATAGTTCAGACATTTACACACGCGGCGGTACCACATATGATTATTTTATATTTAATTACATTATTTTAAAAAATAGGAAAACGTTGGTGATTCAAACTTTTATTAGGGGCGGGGTCTTATTCACATGTATTCTCTTGCTAAAAAAAAAAATAAAAATTTTAACTTTTTTTTTCGGTTCCACAGGGGGCTATACCATGCAATCTTCTGATTGCATACACTGATCACTGCTATGCCATAGCATAGCACTGATCAGAGTTATCGGCACTCTGCTGCTCCAGCCTGCTGAGCAGGCTTGGAGCAGTAGATCGCCGATCGCACCACCAGGAGGCACATGAGGACCCCCCTGTCGTCTAGTAAGCTGATCGGGACATCACAATTCTTTCGCGATAGTCCTGATCAGCTTTGCTGAGCTTGCCGTGATAGTTTTACTTTCACTTTAGACGCTGCGATCAACTTTGATTGCAGCGTCTAAAGGGTTAATGCCAGGCATTGGCCCGATCGGTGGTGACCAGCATTAACCGTGAGTCCTGACTGCTCATAGCAACCGGGACCCACGGGGTTTAACCAGTTCTTCCCTCGGTTTAAAACGGGACACAGGACATACAGGTACGCCCTGAGTCCTTAAAGCGTACCCGTCAGATCCAACAATTTTTTATATATATATTACTCAGTACCTAATCCTGACCATGTACATCTAATTTTTATGTGTCTAGCACCTTTATTTATTTTTTTATTACACTTTTTATTTATCTCACTAGTCTGAATTCCTCTCAAATTGAGGGGGCGTGGCCTCACTGTGCAGGTCTCCGCCCCCTCCCTCAGTATGCTGTCTGCTCACATCTCCCCTAGCATTAGAAAAACTACAACTCCCAGCTTGTCCTCACTGACAGTAGCGGGACACAAGCTGACAGTGGGAGGATTTTTCCTCCAGCTCTGAGCCCTGCACTCACAGCTGTCAATCAAGGAAGTGTGTCCATGACATAGGTGATGATGCATGGACACAGCAGGACTAGTATGTGTCCAGGCAGGGGGGGGGGCAGTTGTTTGACTGGCTTTTTCAGTATCAAATACAGAAAATTGCAAAACCTATTTGTTTTGCATGCTTTATAACATCCAAGTACATACATTTAAAATCAAGTAAAATACATATATAATTTGCAGACACAGCTGCAAATCTGCGGCCACTGAGGCACAGAAAATAAGGGGTGGTCCGGTGGGACTCGAATGCTACCATAAACGTGACTATAGTAATATAGAAAGACACCTACAACAAGTGCCCAAAAGGAAAATGACAATAATATAATGATATAGGGTGATAAAAAATAGATTCCCCCAAAAAACACAGTGGTCAGCTAAGCGTTAAAGTAGGTGTGTATAAAACAATCAAGAAAGTCACTGCAAGGAGTACCAAGCACAAATAATGCAATAAACAAGTATAGTTACCAATAGACAGAGTGACACACATTCACCAGACCACCCTCACCCAACGTTTCACCAATGAGGCTTCTTCCAGGGCGTAATCAGGGTGACTGGGTGGCTAGGTTTTATTTGGGTAATTGACCAATTATGGCATTAGATGATGGTCATGTGGTCTAGCTAAGAATCCAATCACTTCCGGGCTTACCTATGTATCAGGGCGGGACGTGGGCGCTAGGGGATTAATTAGGCCACACATAGCACATAGGATGCAGTGCAGCTTGAGACATTACATCACTAGTCAGGTGTTGAAAGGGAGGGTGGGATGGAGATCATTCTCCACGGGGCTGCAGGGAATTGTAGTATCAAGCACAACACACATGGATGGGAGCCTAGCTGCGCTGCAATGGTGGGGTGGCTGATGTGTGGGAGGGAGGAAAGTGACCTCACTGTTACAAACAAGGGATCATGGGACTTGTAGTTGGAGGGAGGGAACTTCAATAGGAACTAGCCATTTCACAAAAAGAAAGTAGCAGCATTATGGGGGACTTACAACACAGCCATTTAGCCCCAAGATAAGCCCAGATCCTTCCTAAGCATGTCTATTACTGTCTTGCAGGTAAGTACTAAAGTCACCTGATGGTGGACAAGCCTTTTAATCCTGTGTTGCACTGGTTCCCTTATTACAACTTTTATAACCAATGGTTAAGGCAATAGATGGAGAGCAGGTCTGTGACTTATACTAATATATGGTAAGTGGTGCTTTACTATGTACAGGGGATATGTAAAGTAGAAGAGAAGCGCAAGAATTAGACTCGACTAAAATGTCAAAGGTCAAACGCAATCATTTTTACCAAATGCCTTTCGAGTATTTGGAAATCATTTGACGCTGAATAATTAAAAGCCAGTTTGCAGTAAACATATAAAAAATTGATACCTATAAAGCGAAATGACTTTTTAGCTTAGTCGATTTTTATGCAAAGTTGCTAAAATGCTTGACCTGTCTTAAAGAGTGTACATACCGAGGACGGTGATCTTCAGCCGAGCCCCCGGCCGTGATAATATGAATGTTTATGAGAAAGAACCCGCTCATTTGTAAATAGCCCCCTGTTAGATACACGGGGTCACACGACGTAATCTAAAATAGATAAGGTACATACGCACGGAGGAAGCAAAAGGTGAGGAGGTGGAGCTCTAATCTGGGTACACTTTACACTAAAGATGGAACAATCCTAGTTGGGACTAATTAAGCCGCATAGTTGATGTCGGATTTGGCATCCGATTTCTTTCCTGAATACAGATATAAATGTGTTTTTTATATAATGCCAAAGGCTGTCCGGGCTTGCTGGGAGTTGCAGTTTTGCAACAGCTGGAGACACACTGTTAGGGAAACACTGCCCTAAAGGAAACGTCCAGCATTACAAACATCTGGTAAAAGGGGTACCTTTTTTTTTTTTTTTTTTTTTTTAAATCAACTAGCGCCAAAAAGTTAAAACAGTTTTGTAAATTACTTCTCTATGAAAATCTTAACCCTTTCCGTACTTATCAGCTGCTGTATACTCCAGAGGAAGTTGTGTAGTTCTTTCCAGTCTGACCATGGTGCTCTCTGCTGACACTCTTTTTTATTATAAAAGTACAAAACACAAAACAAGTTAATTTCACTGTAACAAAATTAACAAAACTGAACATAACAACAAACTATTCATCTCAAAATAACAACTTAAACCTTCTTAACCGGCCAGCCCAGATAAACCAAAAATAAATAAATAAATCATTACCTACTATAGTCCAACACACACACACACACACACACATACCTAATGAACATAAATAAAGCTTTCCTCGCTGGGATCAAAAACTAAAAATATCCAAACTAGGAAACATAACCACACTGCCCACCCCCCCCTAATAACAAGACAAAAAAAAAAAAAAATGGCTAGCTGCCGTAACAAAAATAATCCAACTTGGATAACAAAATATATATTCTTTTTTTATACATCTATATTTTTTTTCCTTTTTTTATATACTATATATATATATATATATATATATATATATATATATATATATACATACATACATACACATATCCACATACATACACATACACACATACATACATATATACATACACACATTTTTTCTTTTTTTTTTCTTTTTTGTTTTTTAACTTCCCCTACCCTCCAACCCCCCCCCCCCCACCCCCCCCCACCCCCACCCAAACACACATACATATACCCACAAACTAAAACTAATCCACAATGGGACACAAACATAAACATAAACACAGACATAAATATAGTGTACTCTTAACACAATGCTATAATAACTGAAAACTGGTCCGACTGCCTTTCTCACAAAATAATTATGACATTATATAAAAAAAAAAAAAAAATTAAAAATTTAAAATTATACAGAATATACATAACAAACAACTTAATAACACAGAAAAACAACCAACCTATACTAAACTATCCCATCACCCACCACTCCCTCTGGACATGAGTCAGAGTCCATAGGTCACAGTTTTTGTCCACAACTGACCCATACCGGACCCCCAAAATAGTACCCACTGCAACAGTCCAGTCCTGGGTACACACCACCACCACCCCCCAAAAACCCCCCACCCAACCTAAAATACACCCCTACCCACCTAATGTAAACAGACCAATATATACAAAACAATATATACATATTCTACAACAAAGCAATATTAACAATACAATACACAAAAACCACAAGGCCCAAGTTTGGTTGCCTGCAAGCCCTTTACAATCCATCCATAGAAAACAAAACAAAAGGCTAAGGTGACATGCATAGCCCCCCACCAGGAAGAAGGATGGCAATCCTGATAAAATTAAATTGAAATTCCTCTCCCTTTCAACCTCTAACCCTATCACTATCCCTTCATGAAACTGACCCTATACTCACCCTAAGATATATACACTATCCCTGGCCAAAATAAGGTACTTCACCTTAAGGGCCTAGTACCTAGGGCACATCAAAAGAAAAACCTCTCCATAGGAGAGAAGCCCTACTGGTACCAAGACTGCCATACTCCAAAGACCTAATCTTCCCAAGGTCACCGGTGATATTCCTACAGACCTCCACCTCGGAGAGGATTTTCTGTTGGGTTGACACTAAACACCGTGCGTTCCACGTGTAGTACCTAACCACTAAACTAACTAAGAATAAAGTGCCCCGGTCTCGGCCACCCAGGGACCTGAATGCCCCATAAGCCCACTCCGGATAGGTAAGGCCGGCAAGTTGACTCCCGCCGATGAAAGCGCCCACCCGGTTGTAAACCCCTATATTAAAGGGACAATGAAGCAGGAAGTGGTCCATGCTTTCCAGCGTATCCCCGCACTCTTCTCGGGGACATCCCCGGTCATCAGAGTTCCTACACTTCAGGTTGTCCCTTACATATAGCTTCCCCTGAAAGCAGCGCCAGGCCAAGTCCCAAAACTTCTGGGGGATCCTTTTCATGTTCAAAAGATACAACCCCACCCTCAGATCCCGACCTGGGCAGTCCCTGAGCGCCAGAGGCTTCTGTAAGTGGGTCAACAGAACCCGTTTGTCAAGGAACTGCCTTGACTGGGTCCTGATCTCCCACACTCCCAGACCCCACCGACGTATCGCCTTCAGAGTCGGGGTAGCGTAAGCCGGAAGATATCCATGGGGCGTACGGAGGTCCTTCACTCGCCCTCCTCTCTCCCATTCCTGGAAGAAAGGCCGAAACCATTCCCTGCAGGAGAGTACCCACGGAGAAGCCCTCTCTGACCAGAGGTTTGCGATGTTGGCTTTCAAGAAGGTGTTCGTAAAGAACACCACAGGGTTTACCATAGATAAACCCCCTAGTCTCCTCGTGCGGTACGTAACCTCCCTCTTGACTAGGTTCATCCTGTTCCCCCATAACAGTTGGAAAAACAGGCTGTAGATCCTAGTGTAGTAAGCCTCTGGCAAGATACATACGCTGCCCAGATAGATAAACAAGGGGAGCAGGTACGATTTGATCAGGTGTACCCTTTCCCTGGGGGTCATAGACCAACCCTTCCACTGGTCCACCTTCTGAGCGGCATCCTGGAGCTTACCATCCCAGTTTTTGGTGGGATAATCATCCTGGCCGAATGTGATGCCTAAGACTTTTGCTGATTCTTGGGGCCCTGAGAGGGTGTCCGGGAGATCAAACGTGGGATCCCCCCCTCCCAGCCAGAGACTCTCACACTTATCCCGGTTGATCTTAGACCCGGATGCCTCCGAGTAGCAGTCCACCTCCGACATCACCACATTGATCTCCTCTCTCGAGGAGACGAAAATAGTGACATCGTCAGCGTACGCCACCACTCTCTGGGTGACAGCCGGCTCCGCCAGACTCATCCCGACTCCCGCCAACGGCCCACAATCTACCCTCCGGACGAAGGGATCGATTGCGAACACATATAAAAGCGGGCTCAAAGGACAACCCTGACGGACTCCGGATCCCACCTCAAAAGAGCGGCCAGACCACCCGTTCACCAGCGGGAAACTCTCTGCCCCTGCATACAAGATCTTAAGCCAATTAACAAAAGTAGTTGATAAGCCATATCTCAGGAGGACGGACCAGAGGTACTCGTGGTTCACCCGATCAAATGCTTTGGACTGATCCAAGGACAGCAAGTACCCCTTCCAAAGACCTGCACTACTCCGCTCCACTGCCTCCCTGACACTAAGGACAGTACTTAAGGTGCTTCGGCCTGGAACAGAGCAGTGCTGGGCCCCCGAAAGGAGCCGGGGTGCAAACTTCACCAGCCGATTAAACACTATCTTAGCCAGAAGCTTCCTGTCCGCATTGAGAAGAGCTATGGGCCTCCAATTCTCAATACGGCTAGGATCTTTACCCTTTGACAGAAGAATCAGGGCTGACCTCCTCATTGACTTTGGCAGAGTGCCCGAGGAGAAACACTCATTGAATACCTCAGTCAAGAGGGGAGCTAAAGACTCCTTAAAGGTCCTGTACCACTCGGATGTTAAGCCATCCGGACCTGGCGACTTCTTAGGGGCGAGCCCCTCGATCGCCAATCTCACTTCCTCTTCCCTGATTTCTTCTGCCAAAACATCAAGAGAAGGGTCTACCCCTGGCTCAGGAATGGTTTCAGCCAGGAAAGCCGACATCCTGTCTCGATCTAGATCCTTCCTCCCCAAGAGGTGCGAGTAGAAGGATCTGACGACCTCCAAGATCCCTGATCTGGACCGATTCAGAGATCCTGTACTATCAATCAGTCCTGAAATGACTTTACTACTCACTGACATCTTACAGTTTCTGTAAGGGTCGGGCGAGCGGTACTTCCCGAAATCCCTCTCAAAAACCAAAGATGCGTGCCTATCGTACTGACACCTCATCAGCAAGGATTTCACTCTGGAGATATCCTCCCGGCTACCTCCAGTCGAGACAAGGAGCTCGAGTTTCCTCCTCAGACCCTGATACAGGCGGTACCTGTTCAGGGACCTGAGGCTCGAGAGCTGGCGGAAGAACCCCGCAACCCGCTTCTTGAATATCTTCCACCACTCTGACTTACTACTACAAAGGCCCAGTAAAGGTACCTGACTCTGAAGAAAATCCTCAAAGGACTGTCTTATCTCCGCTTCCTCCAGGAGGGACGAATTCAGCTTCCAATAACCTTTTCCCATCCGGGGGGTCTCTGAAACATTCAGGGAAAACAAAATCATACAGTGATCGGAGAACTCCACCTCAACCACGGACACTGCGGAAGAAACGGCTTCCTCCTTTAAATAAAACCTATCTATCCTAGACCTGCGACTACCTTGATGATAGGTGAAACCCGCGTGGCCCGAGGGGCTCCGGATGTGGGCGTCCTCTAAGCGAGCTTCTCTAGTTATGCTAATCAGTGCCACACTATCACAAGTCAGCGGACTATTGGAGCCTCTCCTATCTTGGGACCTCGTGACATTATTGAAGTCCCCTCCAAAGATCACTTGCCGACTTGTAAAAAGAAAGGGCTTAATCCTCATAAAGAGATCTTTACGGCCCCGCTTAGTTTGCGGGGCGTAGATGTTAATGAGCCGAAGCTCTTGTCCCTTCATGAAGACATCTAAGATCAGGCACCTCCCCATTTCTAATTCAATAACCCGTCGGCATTCAACAGGAGCGGTAAAAAGGACCGCCACCCCACTATACGGCTCAGCCGCAAGAGACCAGTGGGAGGGACCGCGCCTCCACTCTCTTCTGGCTTTTACCAGAGAGGCTAGATCTGACAACCTGGTCTCTTGTAAAAAGAAAATATCGGCTTCAACACGGCCGAGAAAATCAAAGGCTGCGAATTTAGCCGTATCTGACTTTATGCTGGCACAGTTAATAGATGCCAGCGTCAATGGGGTGAGTGCCGCCATACAGGGTGATTAAATTAGACGGCCACACCCTTTACTTTTTCTTTCCCTTCTTTTTAGCCCCCTCATCCCCCGAAGAAGATGAGAGGGCCGGACCACTCTTAGTTCTTCTTTTTGATTCAGTTTGGTCCATTTGATCCCCGTCTACGTCTGGCCCTGGTCTAGCCCTGCCCTCCAAGGAAGGAGCCTTAATAGGACAGGGCCCAGTTCCCCCCAGAGGCTCCTTCTCCCTAGGCACCCCGCCCTCACCTTCCCCCTCCAAGGAGGGGGAGGAGATGGTATCGAGGACGAGGTACTGGTTTGACAGGTCAATCAGAGGGGGGGCAATCAGGCTTCCGTTTTGGACCTGGCCCGTAGTACAGGGAACAGAGGGCTCTGACCTCTTCTTTCTCCCTTTCCTTTTGCCCTTGTCTTTCTTTTTAGGCCTCTCTCCACTCTCCTCATCCACACTTTCATAGTGGGAGGAATCGGAAGTGCCGGCCATATTGCCCTCCTTTTTGCGCAGTCTCCTGACCTCCTCATCCAGCACGTCCTCCTCCAGGGCTTCAGTGGTTACAGGGCCAGCTTCAGGAGCAGGGGCCGGAGCTACCCCCGCCACCTGGGCACTCTCCAGCTCCCTACTCCTCCTCCGATTTTCCTCCCGCCTTAGTTTGGCGGGGCCCTTTTTCCTCCTCACTAGCCCTGTTGCGCCCCCATCCCTGCCCGTGCCCTCCCCAGCTGAGGCAACTTCACAGCTCTCCTCAGCCGGAGCGGCCGCTGCACGGGCGAAGGCGCTAGGACAACGGCTGAAAGGGTGTCCGAGGACACCACACAGGTGGCACCGGATCTGCCTACAGGATGCGGCCAGATGACCCACCCCACCACACAAAGCGCAGACCTGCACAGTACAGGCTGCGCTAAAGTGGGTGGGGCTGCCACACCTGTGACAGACCTTAGGCTGCCCCTGGTAGAAGACCTGGATCCTATCACGTCCAAGGAAGGCGGCTGACGGAATGTGGGCAACTGTACTCCCTGAACGCTTGAGTTTGACGGAAAACGTCCAAGCCCCGGACCAGATCCCGTGCTCATCTAAGTTTTTCTTGGGCATGTCCGTCACATCCCCATACCGACCAAGCCAGGTCATGATGTCATAACAAGAAAGCGACTCGTTACGGGTCAAAACGGTCACTTTCTTGACAGAGTTCTGACGGGAAATCGCCTTTACGGCGAAATCCCGCCAGCCGGGCTCGTTCTTCGCCACTTCGTAGTTCGACCAGAAGAGTTCAAGACCCTCTGGCCGAACGCAACTGACGTCAAACTCAGACGAACCATAGGGGTGAATCAGGGCAAAGATGTCATTCGCCCTGAATTCCATCTGAAGGAGGAGCTCAACCACTTTTGCGCGAGGTGGGCACGCATCCTCGCCCCTCCAAATCAGACGGACCACATTCCTACGGTTATTGTCCTGCCCGGGTGTCGGGAGGGACCAGACCACATCCCCATTTCTCTCTCGAAAAGCCCCCAAACCATGCCTCTCTATCCAGAAAGACAGGTCGACCTCACCCCTTCCCTCTACCTGGATCGACCTGTCACCCCTGCGTAGAGCCTCCAGGAGGCGCTGTTGCAAATGGCCCCCAGGGCCGGACGGAGACGGGGACCCCCCTGAACCCCCGGCAGCGACATTAGCATAGCTCCTGGGAGCAGTCACTGCCGGGGGGGCAGCCGGACCAGACCCAGAGCCAGAACCACTTACAACACCATTCACACCACAACTCTCAACCTCTTTATTTCCAGCCATACTATTACCACTCCCATCAACATTCACTCCACTGACACTCCCACATACATTCATCTCACCCACAACACTACTACACCCATCAATATCACATCCTACATTCTTGTCCTGACTAACAAATTCTGGGCTGGCTGGGACTTGTAGTATGGCTGGCTTTAGTAAAGCCCTTTGTGCTGGCTTAGCCGCTGCTGGGGTCGACGCCGATGGCTTCTCCTTCATGGCTGCTATCACATCCTGATTCTGGGACTGCCCCACCGGGCGCACCCCAGCTCCTCCCACAGCGCCAGCACCTGCTTCACCCGACTTCACAGGCTCTGTGGATAATCCCGGCGCCCGGACACTCCCCCCCCTCACAGGGGAGTGCCTTGCAGTGCCGGTAATGCCCACAGTACTCGGGGAACCGCCCCCCGAGCACCCAGGGGCATAACTCGCACTGCCCACCATGAGCCCATCCTGCCCCTCCCTACCGGCAGGATGGGTGGGCTTCACATCTATTGCGTCTGCAGCTTTTACTGACGCCATGCTGTATCCCCCATGCTGGCTCCGTTCCACCACAGAAACGGAGTCTGGCAGTTTAGAGGACCCAGCAGCCTGAACCAGCTTTGCAGCTGGCCCAGACTGCTGGAAAGGACGGAACACATAATGCACAGTTTCCTGGGTCTTCTGTTTTTTTGCCTTTCTTTTTACTAATGTGTCATCACACTGGTCATCACCAAATGTAAAATTCTGGAGGTGGGCTGGGGACTCCTGCATCACTATAGCCCTCAGCAATCCCCCAGCCTCACTCTCCACATCATCATCCTCACTATCGCTTAGCGGTAGTGCCACCTGAGCCGGCTCTATGTAGCTGTCCTGAGTCTTAGTGGTCTGGGTGTCACAGGGAGTAGGGTCAGGCAATACATCATCCTCCACAACCTGTACACTTTCCTCCAACTTCTTCTCCTCCACCTCCTCCTCCTCCTTTACACCAACACCACCATCCTCTCTTTCTTCACCGCCACTACTCTCCCCATCATCCACCTCCACCTTACCTGGGGATTTCATGGCGGCAAACCGATCCCGGTTCTCCATCTTCTCCCTGAAGAGACCGCTTCCCTCCAGGATCTCTGCTCTCCTCTCCTCCATCTTTGCAATGTCTTTCTTCAGGGCTGCAATCCTCTTTTTCAGTTCCAGTTTATTCTTTTTGGACCCAGAGCACGCCAGATTCTGGGCTCCACGCAGGTCCTCTCTCATCAACCTAAGCTCCCTACCGCAGCGGTCGTATTCCGCAAACCGTGCGGTCATGCGGGAGCAGTAGGTCTCGCTGGACTCTTCGGGCCCTCTCTCAGCCCACAACTCAATACTTTGCCTCCTCGCCTTCCTTCCACTGGATCTCTGGCTGGCACCCATTGCCGGAGGAGCCGAGCCTGCATTGCTGCAGACTCTGCCAGATCTTCTTCCTCCGGCCGGAAAAATGGCTGTCGCTGTTTTCTCTCCACCCCCCGCCAGCCTGGAAGAACGGGGAGTGGAGGCCAGGGGCTCCATGCAGGGAAAACTCTCCCAAGGAGCCTGCCACACCCCTGGGAAAGGTTGGTGAATCACCTGCTCTGCCTCTGGAACTCTGGAGAAACACAAAAAGGGACACACCCAAAGCTGCTTCACACACAACTGCTCCTGGCTACTGTGTTCCACAGGAAGCGCTCTCTGCTGACACCTCTGTCCATGTTAGGAACTGTCCAGAGCAGGAGCGAATCCCCATAGCAAACCTCTCCTGCTCTGGACAGTTTCTGAGATGGACAGAGGTGTCAGCAGAGAGCACTGGGGTCAGACTGGAAAGAACTACACAACTTCCTCTGTTGCAGCTGATAAGTACTGGAAGGCTTAAGATTTTTGTATAGAAGTAATTTACAAATCTGTGCCATCATGCCATTACCCATTGTTCCGTCATGCCACGCCCCCTCCATTTATGTCCATGCGTCACGCCCCCTCCCATAGACATGAATGGAGGGGGCGGGGCGTCATGCCTCCCGCTGCAGGAACACAATGTTTTAAACACTGTTTAGAATGCCGGGTGCGACACGAGTACTGCACAGACCCCCTTTGGATAGGGGATAAGATGTCTGTGGGCAGAGTACCCCTTTAAGGACAGATTCAGTCTGTTCCTCCATCAGTTTCCTTTGGACCATTAATCTTACGTTCCATCAGGTGCAGCCATAAAGGGATTCACTTCAGGCAAGATGAAAAAAAAACAAAAAAGAAAATGTTTCCCCGAAGGTGCCATTAAGTAGCAGAATTAGCGATTAGAGGCAGCAAGAAAGTAGAAAAATATTTATAAACAAAGAACCTGCTGTAACGTCTGTTGGGAAAGCATTTGTATCCAATCTTTTAACAGGCCTCATTAAATATGCATAGCTCCAATTGCTGGGTATACGTCCTTATTAAGACGTGACATCAGCCTTTGGGCACATGGGTATTTGTGAGCTTCACGCAAAATGTCACATCGGTCGCCCTACTTACACCTTCCGATACGTGCCAACAGATAAAGCAATAAGGCATCTCAGGAGATCGCTAATGAAGGATTAAAGGAAATTGATTTTGTGCACATTAAAGAAGTCGTTCATCACATTAGTCACAACGACATGTCAACGGCAAGCGGCGGTGGCCAAATCTCAAACGCTACAATTTTTCGGGTTTTTATAGTTTTCTAAGATTGTATGTTAAGTCAAGCCCTAGTTTGGAAGCCCTTCAACGCTTATATTAGGTCCAGCAGAAGCTAAGTCTATTTGGGGGTAAACTTTAGGGCTCAACACTGACTCGCATGGAACTTTTTACACCTAATTAAAGGGGTACTCTCATGGAAAACTTTTTAAATAAACTGGCGCCAGAAAGTTAAATAGATTTGTAAATAACTTCTATTAAAAAATCTTAATCCTTTCAGTACTTTTTAGGGGCTAAATACTTTACTTTTTAGATTTCTCTGATGTCATGACCACAGTGCTCTCTGCTGTCCATTTTAGGAACTGTCCAGGGCAGGAGAAAATCCCCATAGCAAACATATGCTGCTCTGGACAGTTCCTAAAATGGACAGCAGAGGTCAGCAGAGAGCACTGTGGTCATGACATCAGAGAAATCTAAAAAGTAAAGCATTTCCTCTGTAGTATTTAGCCCTGAAAAGTACTGGAAGGATTAAGATTTTTTAATAGAAGTCATTTACAAATCAGTTTAACTTTCTGGCACCAGTTGATTAAAAAAAAAAGTTGTCCACGGGAGTACCCCTTTAATATGTACTGTGTAGGGCTGGTCTTACAATGGATAACCTGTATGGTATGTCCTCCATTTGGTTTATATCCTAAATATAAGTGTGTGCCATATTGTGTGTGTCTCTAAACCAATTCCCTTCAGGGCCTGATGCCCCTCCAGGACACATGGGGGAGTGACGTAACATGTTCCTGTTGGTTAATTCCCACTCGAGTAGTGGGCACACCTACAAACAGAGGGATTATAACCGGACCCGGCATTAGCGTCCTGCACTTTGATAAAGCCGGTTTCTATAGGCGAAATGTCGGTGGGATGCTAGGGTAGTTTGTATTTTAACTTTCAATCAGGGATTGGAAAGAAAGGGAGGTTTTGGAGGATCTATTATACGGAACATTGGAAATGACCCAATAATAGAGGAATAAATAAAATAATACAGATCCTCCAGCAAAAAAAAAAAAACAAATTAGAATACAAGTTTGGATGGAACTAGACCCCAATACCTGGTTGCGTTTTTAATACACAGTTTTTGTATTCTTTAGAGCACATTAAAGGGGTTGTTTTAATAAAATCAATAAAAGTGATATTTTAAAGGGGTAACCCTAGAAATAGGGCTTAGTCCTGGAGGGGCATCAGGCCCTGAAGGGAATTGGTTTAGAAATATAACTTACCCTGGGTACTCCATGGGAGATTGATTATAAAGTAAATTGTGTGTATCAACATCTTATTCCCTATTCAAAGGATAGGGGATAAGAGGCATGATCGTGGGGGGGTCCGGCCACTGGGTGGGACCCCATGTTCTCCAAGCGAGCACTGTGGATGCACTGAACATGGATGGAAGCTTGGGGCTTCTGTGTTTGTAATGTCACAACACACCCCTCCATTCATGTCTATGGGAGGGGGCGTGACAGCTAGTACACAGCCGACATGCTCCCTCCCATAGACATGAATGGAGGGAGCGTGACGGCAGTGGTTGCCCGTCATTGGCACAGAGCAAAGTTTTCTCCTAGCTTCGGATTACGGAGTGCTGCAATGGAGATCGCGGGGGTTCCCAGTGGCCGGACCCTTCACAATCATACATCTTATCCCCTATCCTTTGGAAAGGGGATTAGATGTTTAGAGGCGGAATACCCCTTTAAAGAAGTGTTTCCTAACTAGGGTGCATCCATCTGTTGCAAAACTACAACCCCCAGCATGCCCGGACATCCTTTACCTAGATGAACATGGCAACTCTGAATAAGGAAATGCATTGGTTAAATGTTCAAGAGGATAAGTGTTTGAATGCAGGGCCCCTCTGGAACCACCAAAATCTCCCTGCTGCAAGAAGTATAGGGTCAGCATGCATTCCATGCAATGTCTATGAGAGTATGGGATATATCCCGAGTACATATCTATACACGGGTGAGGTTAGTATGGCTCCTTCTAGTACAGAGCAAAGACAGATGTTCAGTCATCTCTTATGTCCATGTTACCACTGTGGGATACAGGCCCTAGCCGTGACACAGCTGTGTGAATGGAGCCTAACCCTTTGGTTCTGTAAGTTGTGTATTACCTAATAGGCACTACATGTCCAGTTCAGTATAATTTTAATAAAAAAATAATAATGATAAAAAAATATATATATATATATATTTGAAGTACGTGCTTATGATTAATGTTTATGAGTAGAGATGAGCGAACTTACAGTAAATTCGATTCGTCACAAACTTCTCGGCTCGGCAGTTGATGACTTTTCCTGCATAAATTAGTTCAGCTTTCAGGTGCTCCCGTGGGCTGGAAAAGGTGGATACAGTCCTAGGAGACTCTTTCCTAGGACTGTATCCACCTTTTCCAGCCCACTGAAGCACCAGAAAGCTGAACTAATTTATGCAGGAAAAGACATCAACTGCTGAGCCGAGAAGTTCGTGACGAATCGAATTTACTGTAAGTTCGCTCATCTCTATTTATGAGTAACAGGAACGAAGGTATAACTCTACTCCGACATACACTTTACACCAGTGTACAGGGAATGAATGATGTAGCATCTTATCTTGTGAAATAATATAAGATAATATAGCTGCCATTTAAAGAAGAACTCTAATACAAATTTCATTTTATATAGGATAAAAATCTAGAAAATAAAGATTCTGAACCAAATACAATGTAAAGTATAGGACAGTGTATTCGCCGTATAAGATGCACCAACTTCCACCCCCCCTTATACGGCGAAAAATACGGTGTGTATATATATATATATATATATATATATATATATATAATGACATTTGTATTAGAGTTCTTCTTTAAATGGCAGCTATATTATCTTATATAATGCTGCATCATCAATTCCCTGTACACTGGTGTAAAGTGTATGTCGGAGTAGAGTTATACCTTAGTTCCTGTTACTCATAAACATTGATCATAAGCACTTACTTCAAACCTATGACAATCTACTATATGAGGAACAGAAGGAGTAGTAGGCCCATAAATGAAGACGTACATACTGTAAATGTAAAGTCCTTCTTCCCTGTCTTAGGTATGAAACTTCCCAGCATCCATGGACTGATCTTTTTTTTTTATTGAAGAATAAAATCAAGTAAAGAATACATATCCTACAACAGTGGTCTTCAACCTGCGGACCTCCAGATGTTGCAAAACTACAACTCCAGGCATGCCCGGACAGATAGATAGATGGATACAGCAACAGGAGAATACAGCAGCACACTGCTAGCACAAAGATATAGATGAAACATGAGTATATAGATAAAACATGAGTATATAGATAGAACATGAGTATATAGACAAAACATGAGTATATAGATAGAACATGAGTATATAGATAAAACATGAGTATGTAGATAGAACATGAAAAGCTTTACAGCTGTAGTGCAATAAATGAAGATATGAAATTATGAGGTACATAGCTTGCAAATTTGGCGCCAAATAGCGTGGACCATCCCACCACGGTAAGGTGACCTCATTTTGGGACGGACCCTACACTATGAATATGCCTCTGTGTGAACAGTACAGCAGGCATTGCAAGGTCTGAAACATCCAAGGCACCTTATATACACCTAATAGAGGTGGGTGGGGTGCAGGAGCCAACATGGAGGTAGCCACTCCCCCGTATGTGTAATACAACCAAAGAATAAGTTGGCCAGCACTATTGATTCCAAACTATTGTTCACACAGAGGCATATTCATAGTGTAGGGTCCGTCCCAGAATGAGGTCACCTTACCGTGGTGGGATGGTCCACGCTATTTCTCCTCATAATTTCATAGTTTCATATTTTCATTTATTGCATTACAGCTGTATAGCTTTTCATGTTCTATCTATATACTCATGTTTCATCTATATACTCATATTTTATCTATATCTTTGTTCTAGCAGTGTGCTGCTGTATTCTCCTGTTGCTGTATATTTAGCCCAGCAGCCTGCACCTGTAAGCCAGGTTTTTACAATAGTTTGGTATCAATAGTGCTGGCCAACTTATTCTTTGGTTAGATAGATAGATAGATATGAGATAGATAGATAGATATGACATAGATAGATATGACATAGATAGATATGACATAGATAGATATGACATAGATACACTGTTTCCCTGAAAATAAACCCTACCCCGAAAGTAAGCCCTAGCAGGATTATCAGGGTGGGCTGCAATATAAGCCCTACCCCAAAAATAAGACCTAGGTCAGGGGTAATCAACTGGCGGACCGCGGTCCAGATCTGGACCGCGGCCACCAGTAATGCCCGCAAACCAGACGCCCCACCCCTCCTCACCTCCCCTCACCTCCTTTAGCTGGTTGCGGCAAGTTACTGTAATTGAGCAGGGACACTGTTGCTTTAAAACGTCCGCGCGTATGCACGGCCGACGTCACGCCCTGCCCCCGAATGCTAAGCAACAGGCAACAGAAGGAGATCCCGTACAGTACAAGTACAGTACAAGTTGCGGACGCTACGGTACGGACGAAGGTGAGGAAGTGCTGGTCTCCGCTGGGGATGAAATGTGTAATGTACCGTAGTTTATGATGGCAGAGGGGTGGGGCCCTGTAGGAGTGTGGAAGACGAAGGGGGAAGTGGAGGATGGGGGGCTGTAGCAGTGTGTAGGATGGGGGGGCTGCAGGAGTGGGGAGGATGGGGGGCTGCAGGAGTGAGGAGGGTGGGGGGCTGTAGAAGTGTGGAAGATGGGGGGGTGCGGCATCCTCCACACTGCTACAGCCCCCCATCCTCCACACTCCTGCAGCCCCCATAAATAAATAAGCCCTACCCTGAAAATAAGCCCTAGTGTGTTTTTTGGGACTAAAATTTATATAAGACCCGGTCTTATTTTCGGAGAAACATGGTAGATAGATATGAGATAGATAGATAGATAGATATGAGATAGATAAATATGAGATATATAGATATGAGATAGATAGATATGAGATAGATAGATACATATGACATAGATAGATAGATATGAGATAGATAGATATGACATAGATAGATAGATAGATATGAGATAGATAGATAGATATGAGATAGATAGATAGATATGAGATACATAGATAGATAGATAGATATAAGATAGATAGATATGAGATAGATAGATATTAGATAGATAAGCCAAAAAAATAGATAAAGAGAAAAAAGTGCAAAAAGGAACGTGTCCCTTATTCCACCCATTAATGCATGCAACGTTCCAGCCCAGCTTAATGTGGCCTTTCTCAAACATCAATCAACTGATTACCCAAAAGGAGGGTGAGGGGTTCTTCAACAATTGACAACAAACCCCCGGGCCGAAGCCCTGAGTCACTAACTCCCCTCTTATAATTGCCCCTTATAATATAACTTTTATTAATATATATAAAAGAAAAAAAAATCACCAAATGTAAGTTAAAAATTATGCCACAACAGTGCAATGGAGAGATAAATCATGTGTCAGCAAAGAACCCTTGTCTGCTCATATACTAGATAATGGTGCTGCAGTACACCAGTAGTAAGCACTGTTGTGGTGTGCAGTTAAAATATTACTGTGCAGCCACCCTCGACATGTTTCGCTGTAACAAGCAAATATGCGAAGCGCCCATTGTCGTAATACGGACCGCGGACAGTGTCTGAGCTCCCCCCATTCCATCTACCGCCTCCCTGCTGAAGACCCCATTCGGGAATCTATTGCTAAGGACATCTACTGGGTGAGTGCTCTATTTTCACTTTTCTTGGCATTGAAATATTTATCACATTCCTTGTTTCCGTAAAGCACCCCCTAGGATCCACAACTGGGATATCCACACTCCATCTCCTGTTATGCTCACATTTAACAGTGTTTGCAATTACAGCAGTAATATATGTCAGTTCCAATTCATCTTTACAGTGGGGATCAAAAGTTTGGGCACCCCAGGTAAAAATTTGTATTAATGTGCATAAAGAAGGAAAGATGGAAAAATCTCCAAAAGGCATCAAATTACAGATTAGACATTCTAATAATATGTCAACAAAAGTTAGATTTGATTTCCATGATTTACACTTTCAAGATAACAGAAAACAAAAAAATGGCATCTTCAAAAGTTTGGGCACCCTGCCGAATTTATAGCAGTCACTGCCCCCTTTGCAAAGCTGAGACCTTTCATCTGGAAAGCCCAGGTGATGTCAATCTCAAAGGTTTTAAATGCCCAGACTCATCTGACCTTGCCCCAACAATCAGCACCATGGGTTCTTCTAAGCAGTTGTCCAGAAATCTGAAACTGAAAATAGTTGACGCTCACAAAGCTGGAGAAGGCTATAAGAAATGTTCGGAATGTAATTAAGAAATGGCAGTCCTCAGGAACAGTGAAAGATAAAGCAAGATCTGGAAGACCAAGAAAAATATCAGACAGAACAGCTCGCATTCAAAACTCAGGTTTGACTGCACAATCCCTCCAGAAAGATCTGGCAGACACTGGAGTTGTGGTACACTATTCCACTATAAAGAGATGCTTGTAAAAATATGGTTTTCATGGAAGAGTCATCAGTAGAAAACCTCTTCTACGTCCTCACCACAAAAATCAGCGTTTGAACTTTGCAAATGAACATATAGACAAGCCTGATGCATTTTGGAAACAAGTTCTGTGGACCAATGAGGTTAAAATTTAACTTTTTGGCCGGAATGAGCAAAGGTAAGTTTGGAGAAGAAGGGAACAGAATTTAATGAAAAGAACCTCTGTCCAACTGTTAAGCATGGGGGCGGATCAATCATGCTTTGGGGTTGTATTGCAGTCAGTGGCACAGAGAACATCTCACGAGTAGACGGAAAAATGGATTCAATAAAATTTCACCAAATGTAGGATGCTAACTTGATGCCATCTGTGAAAAAGCTGAAGTTAAAGAGAGGATGGCTTCTACAAATGGATAATAATCCTAAACACACCTCGAAATCCACGGGGGATAACATCAAGAGGCATAAGCTGAAGGTTTTGCCATGGCCTTCTCAATCTCCTGACCTCAACATAATTGAAAATTTATGGATAGACCTTAAAAGAGCAGTGCATGACAGACAGCCCAGAAATCTCAAAGAACTGGAAGACTTTTGTAAGGAAGAATGGGCAAAGATACCTCAAACAAGAATTGAAAGACTCTTGGCTGGCTACAAAAAGCATTTACAACCTGTGATACTTGCCAAAGGGGGCAGTACAAGATATTAATTCTGCAGGGTGCCCAAACTTTTGCAGATGCCATTTTTTTGTTTTCTGTTATTTTGAAAGTGTAAATGATGGAAATAAAATCTAACTTTTGTTGACATATTATAAGAATGTCTAATCTGTAATTTGATGCCTTTTGGAGATTTTTCCATCTTTCCTTGCCTTCTTTATGCACATTAATACAAATTTTTACCTGGGGTACCCAAACTTTTGATCCCCACTGTACTTCTTCTGTTGTTTCTGGTTGTCACACTAATGTATTTTTTATATTTCAAGATAGACAACCCACAATTTTATAAACCACCTTAATGTTATAGTGCCATGCTTAGATATGTATACAATACAATAAATGTAATCTATAATGCCAGTCCTAATTAACCCCTTCCCGACCTACGACATACCTGTACGTCATGAGTGGCAAGGTGTTCCCAACCCATGACATACAGGTACGTCATGAACATTTTTTACGCTACTCGCGGCATCCCGCAGCGCCCGGTAAGATGGTGGCTATCACTGATAGCCAGCCATCTTACCATGCGTCCAAGGGGGGTTTCAGCCCCCCCCCCCCCCAGCGATCGCTGCTATCAGCTAGTCAAATCTGACTAGCTGATAGCAGCACGGTGTATGAGTCCCGGTCACGGGGATCGGGACACACACCGCTCTGCTAAGTGTCCCTTACCCGTCCCCCGGCGTCACTTACCCGGCCATGCGGTGTCCCGAGCGGTCCCGGCGCGAGCGGCGTCTTCCAGGCGGTCCCGGCGGTGGTACGTCCCAGCGGTGAGTTTCCAGCAGAAGGGCGGCATCTTCATTGGCAGCAGTGAGATCGCCGTAAAGCCCCCCTCCCCAATAAAAAGTAAAAACGTCTGGTACGCCACTGTTTCCAAAACGGAGCCTCCAGCTGTTGCAAAACAACAACTCCCAATATTGCCGGACAGCCATTGACTGTCCAGGCATGCTGGGAGTTTTGCAACAGCTGGAGGCACCCTGTTTGGGAATCACTGGCATAGAATACCCCTATGCCCACCCCTATGCAATCCCTAATTTAGGCCTCAAATGCGCATGGCGCTCTCTCACTTTGGAGCCCTGTCGTATTTCAGGGCAACAGTTTTGGGACACATATGGGGTATCTCCGTAAGGCTGGGTTCACACCACGTTTTTCAAATACGGTAACCGTATACGGTTTTCCGCAAAAAAACGTATACGACCGTATCCGAAACCGTAGGCATAGAGAATGCATTGTAAACTGTATTCCAAATGTTGTGTATGGTTGCATACGTTTTGCCTCGGACACAGTTATGACGATTTTTCAACCGTAGGCAAAAACGCTGTCGACCACGTTTTTGCCTCCGATTGGAAAACCGTATGCGAACCATATGCGGTTCTTTTAACATTGTTGTCTATGAGAACCGTACACAGAATTTCAGAATACGGTTGCACACGGTTTTTCTAATCCGTTTTTGGAGTTGACACATGCGCAGATTGAAATTTCAATAGAACAATAGTAACTTTATTAAATTGCTGGAAAACTATTTCCAACAAAATTGCAAAACCGTTGGCAAAAACTGATACAAACAGATAGAACCGTATGGGGGAAAACCGTATACGTTTTAATTTGGAGTCATACGGTTGTATAAGGTTGCATACGGTTTTTTCCATACGTTTTTTAGCAGAAAACCGTATACAGTAACCGTATTTGAAAAACGTGGTGTGAACCCAGCCTAATCGGGAGAAATTGCCTTACAAATTTTGGGGGGCTTTTTCTTCTATGAAAAGGTGAAGTTGGGGTCTACACCAGCATGTTAGTGTATAAAAATTTAATTTTTTACACTGACATGCTGGTGTTGCCCTATACTTTTCATTTTCACAAGAGGTAAAAGGTAAAAAAGACCCTCAAAATTTGTAATGCAATTTCTCCCGAGTACGGAGATACCCCATATGTGGGTGCAAAGTGCTCTGGGGGCGCACAACAAGGCTCAGAAGGGAGAGTGCACCATGTACATTTGAGGTGATTTGCACAGGGGTGGCTGATTGTTACAGCAGTTCTGACATAAACGCAAAACAATAAATATCCATATGTGACCCCATTTTGGAAACTACAGCCCTCATGGAATTTAATAAGGGGTGCAGTGAGCATTTACACCCCACTGGTGTATGACAGATTTTTGGAACAGTGGTCTGTGAAAATGAAAAATACAATTTTTCATTTGAACAGTCCACTGTTTCAAATATCTGTCAAACGCCAGTGAGGTGTAAATGCTCACTGCACCCCTTATTAAATTCCATGAGGGGTGTAGTTTCCAAAATGGGGTCAAATGTGTGGGGGGGTCCACTGTTCTGGCACCATAGGGGCTTCCTAAATGGGACATGCCCCCCAAAAACCCTTTCAGAAAAAATCACTCTCCAAAATCCCATTGTCGCTCCTTCCCTTCTGAGCCCTCTACTGCGCCCGCCGAACACTTGACATACGCATATGAGGTGTTTACTTACTTGAGAGAAATAGGGTTACAAATTTTAGGGGGATTTCTCTCCTTTTATCCCTTGTAAAAATAAAAAAATTGGGTCTACAAGAACATGCGAGTGTAAAAAAAATGAAGATTTTTAATTTTCTCCTTCACTTTGCTGCTATTCCTGTGAAACACCTAAAGGGTTAAAACACTTACTGAATGTCATTTTGAATACTTTTGGGGGTGCAGTTTTTATAATGGGGTCATTTATGGGGTATTTCTAATATGAAGACCCTTAAAATCCACTTCCAACCTGAACTGGTCCCGGAAAAAGTACGATTTTGAAAATCTTGAGAAAAATTTGAAAATTGCTGCGGAACTTTGAAGCCCTCTGGTGTCTTCCAAAAGTAAAAACACGTCAATTTTTTGATGCAAACATAAAGTAGACATATTATATATGTGAATCAATATGTAATTTATTTGGAATATCCATTTTCCTTACAAGTAGAGAGTTTCAAAGTTAGAAAAATGCTAAATTTTCAAAATGTTCATGAAATTTTTTGATTTTTTTTTTACCATGAAAGGATGCAAATATCAGTGAAATTTTACCACTAACATAAAGTAGAATATGTCACGAAAAAACAATCTCGGAATCAGAATGATAAAAGCATCCCAGAGTTATTAATGTTTAAAGTAACAGTGGTAAGATGTTCAAAAAATGCCCAGGTCCTGAAGGTGAAAATGGGCTGGGTCATGAAGGGGTTAATTAAAAAAAATGATGGTATGCTTGATGGTATAATTGATGGTATGCTTTTTCCAACTCTGTCTATTATTTTTGAAATATGGATGCATCTAGATCTATTATTAAGATGTCTTGATCTAACCAACAGGTCTACTGTCAAGACAGATAAGATTATAATAGTAATAGTAATCCAAGATGAAAAAGGAGGTAAACACCTCTCAACTGAGACACCAGATGATAGAAGTACATTAGGGCCTATCTTAGTACGGGACATACCATATGTACATCAATAGTCAATAATTAATAACAAGGGATCCTAAAGGAAGGAGAAACCTTCATTCATCCTAGTCGGGGCTTTACTTCTAAGCATGAATATCCATTTAGCCTCTTCTTGTAAGAGGCAAACATCAACATTCCCCTTACGTGGGCCTAATTTAATATGACATAAACCATAGAATCGGAGATCGTTCATCCTGCCATTGTGTACATGCTGTATATGCCTGGCCAATCGCGTGTCCGTCTCTGTACGATTGTTACTTAGGTGCTGCGACATTTATGTTGGAACTCTTGAGTTGTCTTGCCGACATATAACATTGAACAGCTACATTTCACCACGTAGTTTATAAACTGACAGAGTCGATATATTCGTTGATCCACAGGCTTTAGGATCTCTTTCAACTTGGGAACAAATATGCAAAATTTACTGTGGCCACACAGGTATGAGCCCACCGTTGGTTAGTACACCCGTCATATGTACCGATGCATCTTACTTTCTTTTGGACGCTCTTTGTCTGGGCTTGTAAAAGAAGAGAGTGTTTCTTTTGCTACCACTGGCTCTTTGGAAGGCTGTCTTCAGGTGTCTTCGTGGGTAGCCTCATTGTCGGAAGCGTTGATATAAATTATTGCTCTCATGGTCAAATTTCTCCTCTTCCGAGCAATTCCTCCTCGCCCTGAGGTACTGTCCAACTGGAATGCTCCTCTAGAGGGGTCCAGGTGCCAGCTGTCCCAGTGCAGGAACAAGTTGGTCGAAATTGGCTTCCTATAGATGTCCGTCTTGATATGGTTGTCTCTGTTCACGCAGATGTGTAAATCCAAAAAGTTAGCAGATCGTCCCCCAACTTCTGATGTGAAGGCCATCCCAATGTCATTATTGTTCAATGATAAAACAAAATCATCAAAAAGTGTACGTGAACCAACCCATAAGATGAGGACGTCATCAATGTAACGTCCCCAAAATAAAATAAGCTCAGTGAAACATAACAAATCCTCAGAAAATACTAATGTGTTTTCCCACCATCCCAAGAAGAGGCGAAATGGATATTCATGCTTAGAAGTAAAGCCCTGACTAGGATGAATGAAGGTTTTTCCTTTGCAGCTTTTTTATAAGAATTGTTTGAAAGTTGCCAGACCACAATATTGGTTCTAATATTGATCACTAGTTTATACTAAGAAAGGTCAATCTAGTCTAATTAGTATCCCTTGTTATTAATTATTGACTATTGATGTACATATGGTATGTCCCGTACTAAGATAGGCCCTAATGTACTTCTATCATCTGGTGTCTCAGTTGAGAGGTGTCTACCTCCTTTTTCATCTTCGATTACTCCAGTCATTGGTGTAGACCTGGTGATATAATCTTATCTGTCTTAACAGTAGACCTGTTGGTTAGATCAAGACATCTTAATAATAGATCTAGATGTGTCCATATTTCAAGAATAATAGACAATTTGACAAAGTATGCCATAAATTAAATTGTCATGTCATTTTTTAAATGAATTAGAAGTGGCATTATAGATTGCATTTATTGTATTGTATAGGTAGCTATCTAAGCATGGCACTATAACATTAAGGTGGTTTATAAAATTGCAGGTTGTCTATATCTTGAAATATAAAAATACATTAGATTCTCCTGTGACCCAGACCATAGTCATAAGTCAAAGGTTGACATTATTTAATTAAGGTCATGTTTATACCACTACTACTATTAGCAACTCAGTGAGATCTTTTGCTGGCACATGCGCAGTAGCCGATTATCACGGCTGTGCGCTCTGTCAGATTCGGATAGCACTGCTCATGCACGCACTCCGAGCGCACATTGAAGGCAACAGGACGCATGGAGATGACGGGGCAGGTGTAACCCACGTGGGGTTGCCGTCACACAGGTAAACTGCCCACAACCTATATGTTTACATCAATTGGGATAGGCCTGCTACGAGTAATTGATCCGGAAGTATACTGGGATTGTCACATTCTATTGGAAACTCAGCACCGGCTCCAAAAGAGCATGCCGATTGGTAAGTCTGATGGGACGAGGGATGATGATGACACCAGTATGGCTATAAATAGATCTGTTTTGCGGCGGGACCACCATAGCCACATTGTCCTCTTGACAACGCTGTTGTTACAGCGAAACATGTCGAGGGTGGCTGTACAGTAGTATTTTAACTGCACACCACAACAGTGCTTACTGCAGCACCATTATCTAGTACATGAGCAGACAAGGGGTTCTTTGCTGACACATGATTTATCTCTCCATTGCACTGTTGTGGCATAATTTTTAACTTACATTTGGGTATTTTTTTCTTTTATATGTATTAATAAAAGTTATATTTTTGCGGGTAATTATAAGAAGGGAGTTAGTGACTCCGGGCTTTGGCCCAGGGGTTTCTTTCTCAAACATGAAGCCTGTGTATGCCCCCAGTTTATAGACAGAGAGATGAGAACTCCACAGAATTAGCTTAAAGGGGTACTCAGGTGTAGAACTTTCCCTTAGACTGCCGGCATACAATACAAAAACCTGGACTTATCTGCTCCAGAGGTGACCTAGTATTGTTGCTCCTGTCCTCTGGTGCATTTTTCTTCCTGGTTGTTGGTGGTGGACACTTCATACTGTACTCATACTCAGCTAGTCGCTGGCTGTAGCAATGTCCCTCCTCGGCCGTTGATAGGCTGAGCTGCAGTGGGACGTATTCAACCCTGGCACCAGGTAGAAGACCAGTGGCTAAGCCGGGACATTGCTGTGGCCAGTGTTTAGCTGAGAAACAGTATGATTTGTCAACAACCTGGCAACCAGGAAGAAGACCACACCAGAGGATGGGAGCAGCGATAGCAGGGCACAGAGGGGGTGGTGGGAGATAAGTCTGAGTATTTTTTTTCATATGCCGGCAACTTGGGGATAGTGTTTATATGGGCACTGTCCGATTCAAAATCTTTTTATATGTTGTACATATTGGCAAAAAATTTACCTTTCTAACAAAATTTTTTATTTACTTTTTAAATAAAAAGACCACTAGGGGTCCCCATACCATCCACAACATAATCCTTTATGGCTGCAGCATCATTTTTCCCCCAGCCAGGACAAAGTTCAGGAAGTGAGGGCAGGACTAGCAATCCTCTGTGCTCACTCCTGTCCTGTAAATGCATGGTGAGTGAGGGCGGACTCAGTGCTTGTCTCAGACAAGCCTCTTCCAGAGCAGTGGATGTCAGAATGAGCAAGTAGCAGAACACAGAGATTTGTAGGTAAATACAGAAGCTAGACACATTAAAAAAGACATGAAAAGCATCTGCATGACTTAGTGATCAACATATGGAAACATTACATTTAAAAAAAATTCTACACTGGAGTAACTCTTTATTATTAGCTTACACACATAAGGGGTGGGGGGATAGAAGAACACTGTAGTCATCAGAAAATAGACAAACTTATGTGCCTTTTGGGTTTTCAATTTTTTGTGCAGAATTGTACATAAACTGCGAATGAGCAATATTTCATTAACCCGGGAACCTGATGTAAATTGACCACACTTTACGCTAAAGCAAATAAGTAATTCTGAGAAAAAATGAAGATAAAGCTGGATAATGGGGGGAAAAAATGAAATGATGGTGTACTGGATCTGTTTTTCTTTTGAAAAAGATAAGCAGATTTTATGATTGTAGTAGGAAACCCTGAGGAGTAATGTTCGAGTCAGACGGAAATATTTAAGAAAATAGCTTTGCCTGTGGTGGATGTGTGGATGGTGCTGCGTACGTGTAACGAGAAGTTTCTAACGATGCTTAATGGCAGTCAGGAAAGCCATTAAAAGAGGAAGACTTGAGGTTACAATATTGTTCTGGAAAGTTTATGGCCGTGCACAGAGACATTAGGTCTATATGTCCAGGATTACTTACTGCTTAATGCAGAACAGCTTGAGAATTCTTGCTGCCAGTAAGCCCATTTGGGGAGTTTCCAAAAATGTCAAGGAGAATACATAAATTCTGCGGGGCTTCCCCTAACCGAGGGATTTTGACAGCCCAGGGTTGATTGTCAAAGCCAAGCGTGATAGCAGAAGACTGCAGTGGGAAAATGGATGAAAGTGAGGACATTAAAAGGGTACTCTAGGGAACTGGACATTTCCTCTGTCTGATCGCGGAGTGGGTGCACCGCTGGGACCGGTGGAATTTCCTGTAGGAAGTCCTGCTCCTACCACCACCATCAGAGAAGAGCACAAGTGATGGCCCCTTTAGATAATTAGCGGGATGGGACCCCGTTCCAGCTGGTAATTGGATGAGTGAACTGTCACTTGCACTAGTCTCAGAAGGTGGAGGTGCTCCAAGGTCAGGTAAGTAGCGGGGGCTCCGACAGGAAATCGTGGAGGGTCTCAGCAGTCGGACCCCTACGATCAGACACTTAAGATAGGGGAAGAGTTTCAGTTCCCCAGAGTACCATTTTGTCCATTGTTTTCTCTATACCAGTGTTTTCCAACCAGGGTGCCTCTAGCTGTTGCAAAACTTCAACTTTTAGCATGCCCAAACAGCTTTTGGCCTGACCTGTGTAAGGGGAAGCCTAAAACCCCTTTTCACTGTCCCACAACAGGGCACCCTGAACTCACATATCGATAAAAGACCTTGAAATCTGTTTGCGGACATTTTGAGAGTTTCAGCCTACTCAAAGTAACACTTTGGAGCAGGATCGTATAGGTGGCCCATCTATTCAATGTGCACCAACTGAGGGTACCCAATGGCCACTAGGGCAAAGATTAGGATAGACCTCAGGTGTGCCTGTGAGTGAGTAAGACCAATATATACATTGCATTTTCTTTTTACATTAAAAAGTTAGTCTCAAGTTAGTTTTGTGCCAGTCTTATTGTTTTCTCAAAGATGTTCCCAATGGGACCCCACATCCACAAATGCACTGCATTTGGAACTAAGTGTTCTGAACGCTGGCAGGTGAAGGACCCTTTTAAGGCATATGGTTCCACTGCCCCTCACCAGATATGCACCTACGGGGCTCGTAATCCATTGGGCCCAAGCGTCACTGCTTATATGGCAACCTCTCAAGTCACTTTCCTGCTAATAAGCAATGGATATGTGCATATTTCAGGGAAAATGTCACCTATTTTTTTTCTACTAATTAAAATAAGATTATGTGATATATATATATTATTTTCTTCTTGTCTTAGTTTCTGACTGTAGATTTTTTTTTTTCCTTACATGATTATGGGGGCAGCCATTTTGCCTGAACTGTGACCATCACCTATTGTAAATGGCAGGTCCTATGTTTTCATTACATCAGCCTTACCTTTCTTGGCTTAGTAATGGACTTTGTCTATGAGACCATTTCCACTACTAACCCTGTTAAGTAAATAAAAAATAAAAAAACACATGTAAAAACATGTAAAAAAAAAAAAAAAAAAAAAAAAAACAACACACCCCACAGACCTTGTTAAGCAGTTTTTTTCAAAACGGGGAAAAAATGCTGGTCATTGAAGTTATCCATGGAATCCATTCATATCCTCAGCATACATGTATGTAAATGAGAAGAAAATTAAAACTCAATAATTAGTTAGAACATGTTGATTGTTCCCCCATAGGAAGAGTGCCCATAAAGAGCATAAAGCAGTGTTTCCTATACAAGGAGCCTCCAGCTGTTGCTTAAAGGTGTATTCTGGTGGAATTTTTTTTTTCTTCAAATTAACTAGTGCCAGAAAGTTAAATTGACATGGACAGAGGTGGCAGCAGAGAGCACTGTGGTCAGACTGGAAAGGACTACACAACTTCCTCTGTAGTATACCTCAGCTGATAAGTACTGGTACTCCTTTAACTACTATGCCCAGCATTCCAAGACACCCATAGGCTGTGTCTATGTTACTTTTTGATCACTTTGTATTCCATTTGTTCTGTGATTTGATGTGATAAAAAATATGAAATTTGTAACTTTTTTTTAAAGTTGATGCTGTTCACAGTACAGGATAATTAACATTATATTTTAACCCCTTATGGACACAGCCCAGCCCATTTTGCCTTTATGACACAGACAATTTAACTTTTGTATTTTCATTTTGCCTTCTGAAAGCCAATTGTACTTTATAATTACATCATTCATGTACACGGGGCCGTATGAGGGCTTGTTTATTGCACCATGATTTATAGTTTTTATCGCTATTGCTTCTGTGTGTATGTATATATATGTGTGTATATATATTTTTAGATGGGATGTGTATATATGTTTTTAGATGTGATATGAAAGAAGCAATTTTTTTTTTTTTTTTTTTTTTTACACCTTTCACCATAAAGGATCAATAACAGTATATTTCAGTATTTTGGACATTTATGCAAGTGGGGATAACAAATATGTTTAGCAATTTTATTCACATTATTACTATTTATAGCAAACTTTGAATTGCTAATACTATTCAGTGCTATGCATAGGCACATCACTGATCAGTGATAAAGGCAATATATTTGTATAGCCTGCCTCTGTGGGCATTTTATTCTCTCATCTGACCACCACAATCATGCTGCAGGTGGTCCGATGAGTGAATATACGCAGGGCAACTTCTTTAGGTGCCGTGATCAGCATTGATCATCGCATCTGAAGGATAAATGGCGACCCTTAGAATGTAAATGCACATTCTGGTGCATTAAGTACCAGGACATACAATTATGTCTGATGTCGCTAAGGGGTTAAGGGAATTCTTAGGATAGGCCATCAATATCCAATTGATGGTAGTCCAACTCTGGGCACCCTTACCAATCACTTGATGTGCTTTAATCTCCTCACATATGTTACGGCAAGTGGTAGTGAATCCTCTGGACCTGTGTGGAAGATGACGTGAGCCCTACTAGGGAGCAGAGTCTAAGGTGCTGCTGGTTTTCACCAGAGCCTGCCGCAAAGCGGGATGGTCTTGCTGCGGCAGGCGGCACCCAGGTGGCTACCCCTGGCACGACTCGTCCACACAGGCTTCTAGGTGTAACTAGACTCAGGAGAGATGACACGTAGATAGGCTGGCAGGAAGCCAGGCAGGTGGCACAAAAGCGTAGTCAGGACGTAGCAAGGTCAGTAGGCTGGTGGCACAGGAGCGTAGTCAGGTCACAAGCAGAGTAGTCAGGAACACAGAAAGGCAAACACAATGACTGTTTTCTCTGAGGCACTAGGCACAAAGATCCAGCAAGGAGGTGTGGGAGATGATCACACTTATAGACAAGGCACAGGAGAAAGCGACAATCAAGGGCACACTGGCCCTTTAAATCTTAAAGCACCGACACGCACGCACCCTAGGATACAGGGACACGTGCGCCGGCAATGAGAGACTACAGGAGGAACAGCAGATAGGGAAGGTGAGTCCGAGATTCACATGCGGGCACGTCCTGTGATGCGAATGCCTGGCCCGTCAGCAGAAGCGGAAGTAGCAGGGAAGCGCTCATGGCCGCCGGCATGTCTGGCCGGAGCGCTGGATGTAACAGTACCCCCCCCCCCCCCCTTGGGTCTCCCCCCTCTTTTTGGGTCAGAAAATATTTTGGACCAAATCATGAATCCTTGAAACCTTTCCAATCGACCAAAAAATAACGTCTCCCTCTCACGGTCTTAGTCGCCAGGATCTCTTTGACCACGAAGACGTCCGAAGACCCAGACACAGGAGTAGAGATGATGTGCTTCTGTGAAAACCTGTTGATAATAAAAGACTTGAGAAGGGAGACGTAGAAAGAATTAGGGATGCGTAGAGAAGATGGCAAACGGAGCTTGTAGGAGACGGATTAATTTTATGCAAGACCTCGATTGGTCCAAGGTAGCGAGGCCCAAACTTTTAACTGGGGATTCTAAAAACGGATATACTTAGAAGAAAGCCAGACTCTGTCACCAGGGAAGAAAGTCGTAGCAGACCTTATCTTCTTATCCTCCTGAGACCTCATACGGGAATAGTCGTGCCAAAGCGTGTCAGGTTTTTTCCCCAAATGATCATGAAATCTCTTAATTGTTCATCCACCGCTGGCACACCAGAAGAGACTGGAAGAGGAAGGGGAGGACGAAGATGATGACCATAGACAACAGAGAATGGTGATGACTCGTAGACTCAGAGTCCTTGTGATTGTAAGAGAATTCTGCCCAAGGTAAGAGATCAACCCAATCACCCTGTCGAGCTGAGACAAAATGAAGGAGATAGTCTCCCAGGATTTCATTTACTCTGTCTACTCGGCCATTGGCAGAAGAAAAGTCCATCTTGATTTTAAGGCCAGAGCAGAGAGCCCATCAGAACTTGGAAACAAATTGCACTCCTCGATCAGAGAGAATGTGAAATGGAAGGCCATGAAGGCGGAAGATATGCTGAAGAAAATGTTTCGCCAGTTGCAGAGCAGATGGAAGACCAAGCAAAGGAATGAAATGAGCCATTTTGTAAAAACGATCAACTACAACCCAGATGACTGTATTGTTGCTGGAAGATGGCAAATCAGTCATAAAGTCCATAGCTATGTGAGACCATGGAGTTTCCGGAATAGGTAAAGGTTGTAGAAGGCCAGCTGGTTTCTGCCCGAGAGTCTTGTCGCAAGCACAGATAGCACAGGAAAGGGCAAAATCTGTGACATCGTGTTCAAGGTTCGGCCACCAGTAATGCCGAGAAATAAGTTGGACGTACTTCCGTACCCCAGAATGACCCGCCAGCAAGGAAGAATGTCCTCAAGAACGTTTCAGTTGAGAAGGCACAAAAGATTTCCCAGCGGAACTTACAGAAGATTGACAGGCGTAGCAGAAACCAATCGCTCAGGTGGAACAATGTGCCTAGGAGCGGAGTCCAGACCAACCAGATCAGAAGATCTAGAAAAAGCATCGGCTTTGACATTCTTGTCCACAGGACGGAAATAAATAGAGAAATTTAACCTGGAAAAGAAAAGGGACAATCTGGCCTACCGGGGGTTAAAATACCGAGCAGACTGGAGGTATGATAGATTTTTATGATCTGTGAAGATTCTAACAGGATGAGATCAACCCTCCAGTACATGATGCCACTCTTCTAAGGCAAGTTTAATAGCCAGGAGTTCCCGATCTCCGATAGAGTAGTTCCTCTCTGCTGGCGAAAAGGTTTTGGAAAAAAAACACAGGTTACAGTTTTGCCCTTGGGAGTTTTTTGAGTAAGGAAGACCTTAGCTCCTATGGATGAAGCATCTACCTTCAAAAATAAGGGTTTCTTAGGATCAGGTCAAGAGAGGACAGAAGCAGAGGCAAATGCAGATTTTAATGGAGAGAAGGTCTCTTCGGCCTCAGGAGTCCAAGACTTGGGGTTACAGTTCTTTTTTGTGAGAGCCACAATTGGGGCAAACAAGGCAAAGATATGGGGAATGAACTGTCGATAATAGTTGGCAAACCCAAAAAAGCGTTGAATAGCTCGTAAGCCAGTAGGACGTGGCCAGTCAAAAACTGCAGACAACTTGTTAGGATCCATCTGAAGACTTTGGTTGAAAACAATGTAACCCGGAAATGGAAGACTGGATTTCTCGAATTTGCATTTTTGTAGTTTGGTGTAAAGATGGTTATCTTGGAGGCACCGTAGAACTTGGCGGACATGAGAGCGATGAACCTCCAAATTAGGTGAGAATATCAGAATATTGTCTAGGTACACCACTAAACACGTATAGAGCAGATCTTGGAAGATGTCATTGACAAATTCTTGGAAGACAGCCGGGGCATTACAGAGGCCAAAAAGCATCACAAGGTACTCATAGTGTCCATCCCGGGTATAAAAGGCTCTCTTCCATTCGTCTCCATCACTGACTCGAATGAGGTTATATGCTCCCCGCAAATCCAGCTTGGAGAAGACCTTGTCACCATGTAGACGATCAAAAAGTTCAGAACTTGAAGAGGATAGATATTCTTGATCGTGATCTTGCTTAATCCCCGGTAGTCAATACAAGCACGAAGAGAACCATCCTTCTTCCCGACAAAGAAGAAACCAGCTCTGGCAGAAAGGGTGGACTTACGAATAAAGCCCTTTTGGAGATTCTCTTGAATGTGTTTTGCCATAGCTTGGGTCTCTGGAACAGACAAAGGATAAATTCTTCCACAAGGAGGAGAAGTCCCAGGCTGTAGGTCAATAGGACAGTCATAGGGATGGTGTGGTGGAAGAGTCTCGGCCTGCTTTTCACTGAATACATCAGAAAAGTCTTGATATGGAAGAGGCAGACCCAGCATAGAAGAAGGCGAAGAGACAGACTTAGGCTGGGTAGACACAAGACAGTGAATTTAGCAAAAAGGTCCCCAGCGTGTGACCTCACCAGATTTCTAGTCTTGAAGTGGAGTGTGACGTTGAAGCCAAGGAAGACCAAGAAGCTCCTAAGTACAATGAGGAAGTACATAGAACTCGATCTTTTCCTTATGTAACACACCCACTTGCATAATGAGAGGTTCAGCGTGGAATAGCACCGTACAGTTCAGGTTTTCTCCATTGACAGAAGAAATGTACAAAGGCTTAGGAAGCCGAGTCACTGGGAGACGATGTTTATGGACCAGGGAAGCACCAATAAAATCTCCAGTGGAGCCAGAGTCCAAAAAGGCAGAAGCGGAGAAAGATGTGTTGGCAGGAGTATAAACTTGAACCGGCATGGACAAACGAGGATAGGTAGTATTTACACCCAGGGATGCCTCTCCCACATTTCCTAGGTGTGAGCATTTCCCGGACGCTGAGGACGTCATTGCGTCAACGGGATTTTTCCTGCTGCGTTAAGCGAGACCGATCCACCTGCATTGCCTCTTCGGCAGGAGGCAAAGGAAACAGCAGAGGTGGACATTGGAATACGGGTGACAGACAAGGAAATCACCGTGTTCGGACAGGTTCTCTTTCCAGATGAAGCTCCTTCTGCCTCTCGGCAAAACGCACATCAATTCGAGAGGCCAAATGGATAAGCTCACTCAGGGTAGATGGAGGATCATGAGCAGCGAGAGCATCCTTGATTCTACTAGAAAGTCCTTTTTTAAATGTAGCACACAAGGGCTCATCGTTTCAAGCCAGTTCAGAGGCGAGAGTACGGAATTGAACCGCGTAGTCACCAACAGAGGAATTCCCTTAGCTGAGGTTCAGAAGTGCCGTCTCAGCTGGGGAGGCCCATGTGGGTTCTTCAAAGGCATTGCAGAATTCTGAGAGAAAGGCCTGCAGGTTTGAAGACACCAGATCATTACGATCCCAGAGGGGAGTAGCCCAGGCCAGGGCTTTACCGGACAATAAACTGACCACAAAGGCCACTTTAGCTCGCTCAGTAGGAAACTGATCCGCCATGAGCTCCAAATGCATAGAGTCAAGAAGCCTCTACACAACTTAGGATCCCCTTCATACCTTCGGCACCCAGGTCGCTACCCCTGGCATGACTCATCCACACAGGCTTCTAGGTGTAACTAGACTCAGTAGAGATGACACGTGGAGAGGCTGGCAGGAAGGCAGGCGGCACAGAAGCGTAGTCAGGACGTAGCAAGGTCAGTAGGCTGGTGGCACAGGAGCGTAGTCAGGTCACAAGCGGAGTAGTCAGGAACACAGAAAGGCAAACACAATGACTGTTTTCTCTGAAATACTAGGTACAAAGATCCGGCAAGAAGGTGTGGGAGGTGATCACACTTATAGACAAGGCACAGGTGAAAGCTACAATCAAGGGCACACTGGCCCTTTAAATCTTAAAGCACCTGGACACACGCACCCTAGGAGACGGGGACACGCGCGATGCCGATGCAAGACTTCAGAAGGAATAACAGATAAGGAAGGTGAGTAACGGCCCAAGATTCGCATGCGGGCGTGTCCCGTGATGCGAATCCCGGGCCCGCCAGCAGAAGCACGGGAGCGCTCACAGCCGGCGTGTCTGGCCGGAGCGCTGTGTGTAACAACATAGTGCCATACACTGTATTGTATCCATTCACTTCATTGGGATGAGCTGCAATACCAGGTACAGCCACTACCTAGTATATGGCACTGCATTGCTGGCAGCGCTGAACCCTTCAGTCGATCAGATTGGTGCCAAGCCCCATCAATGAGATATTGATGGCCTATTTCAGGATAGGCCCTCAATAAAAAAAAAAGGGGTTTGATACAAATAATATTTGGCACATTTACTGAATGCTTTGTGTCTATACACCAATGAACTTATCCCCAGATAATGTAATAACATAATCCTACACATTATATATAAGATATTGTTGACCATATAGAAGTAATGCACACGTTCTCATGAGGTTTCCTTCAAAGTCCAGAGCAGTTTGGTTGCAGGCCATTTGATGCCTGAGTGGAACATACATATATTCAATTATTGCCTTTAACATACAGCACATGTAGTTCACTGCTGAATTATTTATCATCCTAGATGGAGTTGATGCTAATTGCGCGGTGAAAACACAAGTCTCCTATAGATTTACATTAATAGGTCCGGCGACCTGTGCGAACCGCATGTTTTTACGTACAGAATAACAGGGAAACATCATAAAACCTTATTATGTAACATTCTAATGTACTGCACACCGGATAAGAGACAAGTAGTCATGTTTGTGAATGCTCAATTACAATGTGAGATCATATAACAGTGTTTACTAACAGGATGCCTCCAGCTGTTACAGAACTACAACTCCCAGCATGTCCGGACAGCCGAAGGCGCATAGGTTTTTTGGGGGTTTTTTTGGGGCACATTGTGACAGGAAAAATCTACCCAGCACATTCCTTGTCATTTGACGATGTGAAGAACTGGGACATTTTGACATAAACAAAGTTTTTATAAATGATTTTTCACAGGAAAGTGTTAAAAAAAATGCCTTCACCAATTACATCAGTGGTCTCCAAACTGCGGCCCTCCAGATGTTGCAAAACTACAACTTCCAGCATGCCCGGACAGCCAAAGGCAGTCCGGGCATGCTGGGGATTGTAGTTTTGCAACATCTGGAGGGCCGCAGTTTGGAGACCACTGAATTACATAATCAGAGTTGGCTTATTTTTTCTTTCATTAGGACCACTAGATGAATTATTTAAAAAAAACAACTGTGTAACACAATGCTAATTCAGAATTCCACTTCTAAACCTGTACAATATGACTAACAGAAAAAAACAATACATTATTGAATTGGAAAAAATACATGTATTTATTACAATAATATAAATATATATATATATATATATATATATATATATATATATATATATAATTTATTTATTACAATAAAGAGCAGGGATTTTTTTTTACATTGATAAAATTATAAAATCATTGCATTTCTAAATAATAAAAAAATATTTGTATAAATAGTTCTACATTTATTAATCCTTAGATGACACAGGGTATACAGGTACAATATTGCTGTCTTGGACTTAAAGGGGTACTCCGCCCACAGACAACTTATCGCCTATCCAAAGGATAGGGGATAAGATGTATGATCACTGGGGTCCCGCTGCTGGGACCCCACGATCGCCATACAGCACCTGTGAAACACCCGGCATTCTAAACAGTATGTTTAGAATGCTGGGTTTGGGCGGCCAGACATGTGTCATGTCATCACGCCCCCTCCGATAGACATGGAGGGGGCGTGGTGTGACGTCATGAGGGGGTGGGGCATGATATCATGTCTCCCGCTGCCAAAACCCAGGGTTCTAAACATACTGTTTAGAATGCGGGGTGCTGCACGGTGATCTTGGGGGTCCAGGCAGTGGGTCCCTCGCAATCAGACATTTTATCCCCTATCCTTTGGATAAGAGAAAAAAATGACTGTGGGTTGAGTACCCCTTTAACTCACCAGGAGTTGGGCTTGCTTAATATGTGGTGAAGGAATACTACTAACAGTAGCCGGGAACTGCGGCTAGGTGGAGCAAAGATATCACGGTTCAATGCTACAATTATATAAAAAACCCTCCCCTGATAAAAATAAAAATTACCCTTCCTTCTTTCCTCATTTTACAGAAAAAATAAAATTTAAATAATATTTGGTATTGCCGTGCGTGTAATTGTCCGAATTATTAAAATATAATGTTTTTGATCCCACACGGTGAACGACGTAAACTTAAAAAATACCAAACACTGAAAATACTGATTTTTCTTTGCCACATTATAGATAAAAAATGAATAAAAAGTGATCAAAAAGTCCCATCAAAGCAAAAATGGTACTGACA
Source organism: Hyla sarda (assembly GCF_029499605.1). Taxonomy (NCBI): domain Eukaryota; kingdom Metazoa; phylum Chordata; class Amphibia; order Anura; family Hylidae; genus Hyla; species Hyla sarda. The sequence continues at coordinate 152,947,249 of NC_079197.1, forward strand.
AATGTACAAATCACAGTGCAAAAAGTTGGCTTTTATACAGCCTGGTATACGAAACAATAAAAAAAAAACATAGAGGGGTTAGAGAACAACAATTTTAAGCATACTAATTTTGTTAAAGGGTACCTCTCATCAAAAAAACATTTGATATATTATAGATTAATGTATGCAGAATAACTTTACAATTGCATGTTATAAAAAAAATATGCTTCTTTCTATTTAATTTTCCACTTTGAAGAAATGACCACTAGGGGTCTCCCTACCAGTCCTGGCAGCAAGCATTTCAGACTCATGCTGGAGTCCTAAACACTACGAGCTGCCAGTCTGCTTTGTTCACAAAGGAGAACACTCAGAGCTGCCAGCCTGCTTTGTTCACAGCCTGTTTGGCTGTGAACAAAGCAGGCTGGCAGCTCTGAGTGTTTAGGACTCCAGCATGAGTCAGAAATGCTTGCTGACAGGACTGATCGGGAAAAATACAATAGAGAGAAGCATATTTTTCATTAACATGCTATTGGAAAGTTATTCAACATTCATTAATCTAAAATATATCAAAAGTTTATTTGATGAGAGGTACCCTTTAAAAAGGTACAACTTTTTTTTAAGTAGTACATTTTTGTCGTATTGACCCACAGAATAGAAGAGAAGAGAACATGACATTTTTACCATATAGTGCACTGTGTAAAAACAAATACAACCCAACTGCAAACCCCCTCTCAATAGCAACATTTTTGACACAGCAGGTACAGAATAGCCTGCATGCCAAGTTATATTTATTTCCCCCATTATGTTGGGTTTATATTCACTTTAGTGTGGTATTAGCTTTCTACAGTATTATCATGAAAGTTTGCACTTCTCCAAGAACTGGTGGAGCTCCCTCCTTTTGTTTGTCTTGCAGACACAGGACAAAGTTGAGCTGGTTTTCAAAGCTGAGTGGAATACAGTCTCACAGGAGAGGGAAGAAGCTCGATAACAGGAGAAAGAAGCATTTTTGTCTAATAGGATATATTACAAAGTTTCTTATGTTCCCTCGTACTATTCATCTAAGCATAGTTTGTTTAAATGACAATGTTTGTTTAAGAGGTTTATTCAGGACTATCCCCAAAATTGCTTATTCATTTTGGAAGCATCGGTACAATAAGAAAGTCACCTGGTAAATGATGGCTGTGGATTACAATTACTGTAGCCATGTTGTTGCGCTGTACACGTTACAATGAATACTATTCTGGATTGGCGCAAAAGGTATATCTGTCCCCAAATATATAAGTCCGGTGGCTTCTCACATTGTTTGTTCTCGTCTCAGATCGAATATTGTTTCCTTCTTCTGCCGGCCTGAACATGGCATCCGCCGGTACTAATGAACCCACAATATTAGCGGCTAATTACGGCAAGTGGGTTCTCTGCCAATTAGCGCAGACGGCGGGTACTTATCTACGGCGACCCACTAATTAACTATTTAGCACCGTGCCCTCTGAGTAAACTTTATTCCCCAGATAAGTAAAGAAAAGTCCACGTGGTTAAAAGATGTACTTCAAATCAAAAAGACCCTGTAGTGTTCAGATTAGTAAATACAATGCTTCGGGCCTTAATTATTAATGCGCTTAAAATAAAGCAACAAATTAACCCTTTAGTGTTGGCCAGACCCACCAAGGCATTACAGTCCTCCTTCATTTGCATATTTAATAAACAATTTCATGTTTTATTAATATCATCAGCAAAACACAAAACGGCTTTAACAGATGAGAATGCATCTGTACGATGAACAAAACTCAGCCAACGGCTGTCCGGGCGTGCTGGGAGTTGTAGTTTTGCAACATCCGGAGGGCCACAGTTTGGAGACCACTGCTGTAGGGGCATTGCTGCTGTTAGGACATAGCTATATAAAAGGGGTCTCCAAAATGTGGCCCCCCCAGACGTTGCAAGACTACAACTTTCAGCAAGCTGGGAGTTGTAGTTGCTCAACATCTGGAGAGCCACAGTTTTGAGTCCACTGCTGTAGCGGAATAGCTATAGAGCAATGGTCTCCAAACAGTGGACCTCCAGATGTTGCAGAACTACAACACCCAGCATGCCCGGACAGCCGTTGGCTGTCCGGGAATGCTGGGAGTTGTAGTTTTGCACAGAGGTCCGCAGTTTGGAGACCACAGCTATAGAGAGTGCAGCAGTTTCTGTGGTAACTGCGCCCTTTGTGGGATTGTTAAGGGGTACGTCCAAGTTTCCGTTCCCTGCGATCTTCAAGTCCAACATGGGTGGAGAAGCAGGAGGTTGGGTTGCCGAGGTTGTACAAGGTCGTTTCATTAGAAAAGGGCTCATGCACGGAACTCATTGGGCATGACAACTGTACCGCCCACGCTGGAGCCGAAGATCACGCGGTCCTAAAACGTTACACTTTAATCACGTAATGTAGGGGTGCAAGAAATTTAAAAAAAAGTACACTTACGAAAGAATCCTACATGTAGAAGAAATTGTCTTCTGGGTTTCAAGTGCATGCATTTACAATGGAGAGATGGTGGTAGGCTGCCATCTCTGACGGCCAGGGGCATAGTGGGAGGGCAAAGGGGGCACAAAATTGTTAAGGGCACAAAATCAGATGAACACTATTATCTCAGGCCTGTAAAATTTACATTTAGGCCTTGTTCCCAGTGGGTTTAAACTCAGATTTTATATTGGAATTCACTTGAAAACCATTTGGATTCAGTTTCCCATCGTTTTACTTTTTTGACACAATCGCTGCGCGGATTCTTTGGACATGGATAAGTCCCACCAAAACTGCATCAGTGGAACGTGGCTTAAATTTGGTACCTTTCTTGCCTTATTCTTGGCTGTAACTCTCAATCCTATTCCACAGTGCTGTACAGCGTTTGCCATCAGTCCCTGTCCCTAGTTGAGTTCACAATCTAATTTGCCAAACACAGAAAGACACACTTGGGCCAATATCCTAGGAAGACGATTAAATGGACACTGTCAGAATCAAAAACTTCTTGGCAAAACATAAACCTTTCTAATATACTTCATAAAAATGTTATCTTCTTTTTATAGAAATCATGGCTTATTAAAAACACCACTAGAGGTCCCCATACCATCCAGAACATAATCCTGTCCGGCTGTAGCATCATCTTTGTTCCAGCTGAAGCACAGGCAGGGACAAAGTCCAGAAAGTGAGGGCGAGACTAGCTCTCCTCTGTGCTCACTTCTGTCCTATCAGACGGCAGCATGAAAACAGAGAGGAGGGGGTTACAGAGCAGTCTGCAGTGATTAGATGAAGAGACCCAGCACAGCAGACTCAGGGAGGAAGGGAATGCATGGTGAGTGAGGGCGGGTCAGTGTTTGTCTTAGACACGCCCCTTCCTGAGCAGTGAACAGAGGGATTTGTGAGCTAAATACAGAAGCTAGACACAAAAAAAAAACATGTAAAACATCGGCCTGACCCAGTGAGTCTAAAGGAGAGAAAAGGGAGAGTGCTTCTTGGTGTGATAAAAGAGAGATACTCAGTATAAAAATGAAATAAGACAGCAGCTCACCAGATTTGGTTGTGTAACGTCATACACAACAATGGTAAGCGCATCAAGAGGTAGTGTATCCGTAGCCCTCTGGCTAGGCAAGGTATTCAATCGGTCTGGCTTCAAGGAGAATGCCGACTCCACGTGGCGCAGGATACAAAAGGAATGGAGAGCAGATAAAATCAAGGTAGTTTATTTCCCAAGATGCAACGCGTTTCGCTGCGGGAAATCAGCTTCATCAGGCATGCCTGATGAAGCTGCTTTCCAGCAGCGAAACGCGTTGCATCTTGGGAAATAAACTACCTCGATTTTATCTGCTCTCCATTCCTTTTGTATCCTGTGCCACGTGGAGCCGGCATTCTCCATGAATGACCCAGTGAGTGACAAATAGAAGCATTATTTTCTTTTTCTTTTTTGTGATATGACGGGTATGCTTTAAGATTATAAAAGCTATATGGGATTTGAAAATATTTTTTCAGAATAGCACTACCCTTATTCATAAGCTGTGAGTAGCATTGCAGATCAATTCCATTCATAGCCATGACAAAGTGGTGCATATGCTTTATGTAATTATTTTCCTAAAGTAATGCATGCAGTATTACAAGCTGAACTCAACATGAAATAAAACTGAATTTTATATATATATATATATATATATATATATATATATATATGTATTTTTAATTTATTATTCATTGTTAATAAATATCAAATTAGATGGCATTAAATATGTTTAACATTTCACTGACATATTTTTCTTTGACCAGATGATAAAACGCGATTCTCAGCTTTCAGTAATTCCATTTGATCACATGCGACTTTAAAGGGGACATTTTGCCCCTCGCTGTACATATTAAAAGCACAATAAAGGTCACGTTCCCACCCTCTGCTGGGCCGACAAGCTGTTCACCCACATCTAGACAACCTGTAATAGCTTACTACTGCCACTAGGTGGGGAGAGTACAGTGAAATGGTTCAGTCCACTTTACAACATATCAATCAGTATTTTCATTGAACTGTTTGTTTATATTTTACATAAATAAAATATGCTAATGAGTAACAATCAGGGCTGGTGCAAGGATTTTTGTCGCATTAGGCAAAACCCTAATTTGCCTTGGGGGTCTGGCCCTTTGTCTGACCTGCAAAAATGGCCTGAGGCTGTGTTCCCCCATTTGTTTGTGAACAATACTCCTTACAATGATTGAATAACACTGCCATACCAGAACAGAACAATACCGCCATATTGTGAGAATAACACAACCATACCAGAACAGAACAATACCGCCATATTGTGAGAATAACACAACCATACCAGAACAGAACAATACCGCCATATTGTGAGAATAACACAATACCAGAACAGAACAATACCGCCATATTGTGAGAATAACACAACCATACCAGAACAGAACAATACCGCCATATTGTGAGAATAACACAACCATACCAGAACAGAACAATACCGCCATATTGTGAGAATAACACAACCATACCAGAACAATACCTCCATATCATGACTAAATAACACCGCCATACCAGAACAGAACAATACCGCCATATTGTGAGAATAACACAACCATACCAAAACAGAACAATACCGCCATAATGTGAGAACACAACAATACCAGAACAGAACAATACAGCCATATTGTGAGAATAACACAACCATACCAGAACAATACCTCCATATCATGACTAAATAACACCGCCATACCAGAACAGAACAATACCGCCATATTGTGAGAATAACACAACCATACCAAAACAGAACAATACCGCCATAATGTGAGAACACAACAATACCAGAACAGAACAATACAGCCATATTGTGAGAATAACACAACCATACCAGAACAATACCGCCAAATCATGACTAAATATCACCGCCATAGCAGAACAGAACAATACCGCCATATTGTGAGAATAACACTACCATACCAGAACAGAACAATACCGCCATATTGTGAGAATAACACTACCATACCAGAACAGAACAATACCGCCATATTGTGAGAATAGCACAACTATACCAGAACAAAACAATACCGCCATATTGTGAGACTAACACAACCATACCAGAACAGAACAATACCGCCATACCATGACTAAATAACACCGCCATACCAGAACAGAACAATACTGCCATATTGTGAGAATAACACAACCATACCAGAACAAAACAATACCGCCATATCATGACTGAATAACACCACCATACCGAAACAGAACAATTACACCATACCATGACTAAATAACAACACTACACTGTGACTGAATAACAACGCCATACCAGAAAAGAACAATACCGCCATATCATGACTGAATAACACCACCATACCAGAACAGAACAATACCGCCATACCAGCATAGAACAATACCACCATACAGTGACTGTACAACCCCATACCAGAACAGAACAATATCGCAATACCATGAATGAATAACAACGGCATTCCATAACAGAACAATAACCCCATACTGTGACTGAATAACAGTTTTCCAGTTTTTCCCTTGCTGTAATATTGTAATAATAGATAGATGACATACACTATGTGTGTGTGTGTATGTATATATATGTAATAACACCCCCCCATCAATGGTAAATATATATATATATATCAGCGTTTCCCAACCAGGGCACCCTGGTTAGGAAACGTTGATATATATAGAGGTGCCACGATCGGTTTGCGCTCGTTTAGTCTCCCTGCACACGTTGTCCGGAATCTGTCCGGACGGCCGAGGGTCTTGTCAGCACTGTGTGGCGTTATCTGGAATCTGGCCTGCCCTGGCCCAAGGAAGGGGGGGGCAGGGGTTTGTGTTGGGGGATTGTCGGCACTGTATGATGTATAGGGGAAGGGCTGCCGCATCATTTATCAGGAAGCACCTGGGTGAGGAGCGCTCTTCAGCCTATCAGCAGCTGACCATCAAGAGGGCGCTCTAGGCAGCTACCTACCTTGCCTATAGGTCGTGCCGGTTTACTGGTTGAATGTTTCTAAAAAATAAAACTGTGGTTAGTAAATAATAGTTGAGAATGCTAAATATCACAGTAGATGAATTTTACGATAAGTTCAAACTGCGTAAAATGTCTTGACACATTTAATTAAGCATGCACATTTGTGTCCGTAATCGGCAACAACAAAAAAAAAATATTTGTTTGCATGGGCATTGCTCAAGGGCCCCTTTCACACAACCATTGTCACACAATACTGCTTGCATCGTCTTTTTCTCTGCTACTCCCGATGAAAAACAGCCTGACAGACCCCATGACTATAATGGGGTCAATTGGGAACCGCTTTTGCGTCCTGTCAAAATGACGGCCGTCAAACTAAAAAAAAAATGAAAAAAGTTTGACAGCCGTTCTTGACGGGAGGCAACAGTAGTGTGAAAGAAGCCTAAACTGTTCAAGTGAATGGGGATACACTGCAATAGCACACACCGAAAGTGTTAAAAATATAATAAAAAACTATAGAGAGTGTTCAACTTTCTAGGGCTTTGTTCACATTGTGTATTTTTGCAGGTTTCTTTAATGCATTTTCAGTTTTGACTGGTGATCTCCCATGGGGGCGGGGGGAGATTTATGAAAACCTGTGTAGAGGAAGAGTGGAGCAGTTGCCCATAGCAACCAATCAGATCGCTTCTTTCATTTTTAAACAGGCCTGTGAAAAGTGAAAGAAGCCATCTGATTGGTTGCTATGGGCAACTGCTCCATTCTTCCTCTTGGCAGGTTTTCATAAATCTCCCCACCCCCCCCCATATCTTTCACACACGTTAAAATACAACAAAAACACAGTGGGGGAGATTTATCAAAACCTGTCCAGAGGAAAAGTTGCTGAGTTGCCCATAGCAACCAATCAGAGTGCTTCTTTCATTTTTGAAAAGGTCTCTGAAAAATGAAAGAAGCGATCTGATTGGTTGCTATGGACAACTCAGCAACTTCTCCTCTGGACAGGTTTAGATAAATCTCCCCGACAGTGTGAACACAGCCGTATGGAGTTGTGGTGGTCCTCAGGATTGGTAGTGTAGGGGTGTTGGAATAGTAATACAGGGTGTGGTAGTATTAACCCTTATTTCTCGTGACACCAGGGTGTGGTTTACTTAATTGTAATGTTCCTGCCGCCAACCGGCCCACAAACAGCAGGGATAATAAACGGAATGTCCACAGCAGATTTATGAAGTAACCAGAAAACTTTACTTTAACTGATATGCAACAGTCTTTACAATTATGCAGTCTTTCGGAGAGAACCGGGATGCAGGTTCCTCACAGGTTTTGCTGGGACTTGAAATGATGAGCTGTTTATGCAGGCCACTGTGCTACTAATTATAAGATTTTAGCTGGTAGTAGTCACACAGGATTTGATAGGATGAGCTTGGTAACTCACGGTTTCAGTGGCTGCTGGTTCTTTCAGGCTTTGGCGTAGATGAATTGAATTAATTTAGATGTGCTGATTGTGCTTGGCTGAAATCCAAGAGATAAGAGAGTGTAGGAACAAGAGAGAGAATTTAGTGGCTACAGCCCTTTATATAATAGGGGGCTGGACTAAGCTCATTGGTCAGCAAACCTGTAAGTCCTGAACCCAGTGAACTCTGGGTACATCACATGACCCAGTAAGGTCCTTAAGCAATTTTACATCACAACTGTACATCACATGACCCGGGAAAGGTCCTATACATTTATATTTCCTATACATTAAACAATATATCAACATAATTTATATGAGGCGACCAGGGGTAAGCCCAACAGGAGAGCCCTTTGGAAATGGAGAGACTCTGGATGAGGGGACTTTAGACAGGGACAGGACCAGGTCCTGTACCGGGACACCACACCAATAGCCAATTATGTCATAAACAGTAACATACCCTACAGCTGTGCAAAATGGACATAACCAGGATTGGTTAATTATTCACCCTTAGGGTCAGTGTTTCCCAACCAGGATGCCTCCAGCTGTTGCAAAACTACAACTTCCAGCATGCCCGGAGAGCCGTTGGCTGTCCGGGCATGCTGGGAGTTGTAGTTTTGCAACAGCTGGAGACACCCTGGTTGGGAAATATTGCCTCTGGGTGAAAACATAAGATGTCATATCGCCGGGGTCCCGCTGCTTGGGACCCCTGGGATCTCTGCTGCGGCACCCTGCTATCATTACTGCACAGAGCAAACTCGCTCTGTGCGTAATGATGGGCGATACAGGGGCCAGAGCATCGTTATGTCACAGCTCCGCCCCTTGTAACGTCACAGCCCGCCCCCTCAATACAAGTCTATGGGAGGGGACGTGACAGCCATCACGCCCCCTCCCATAGACTTGCATTAAGGGGGCGGGTCATGACGTCACAAGGGGCGGAGCCGTGACGTCACGATGCTCCGGCCCCTGTATCGCCGGTCATTACGCACAGAACGAACGTGCTCTGTGCAGAAATGATAGCGGGGTGCCGCAGCAGAGATCTGACAGCTTATCCCCTACCCCTTAGATAGGGGATAAGATGTCTAGGGGGGAGTACCCCTTCAAGCACATATCCTGCCGCCGGACCAACATCGGAGTTGCGCCTTAAATATTTATGTTATCAGCATACAAAAAAGTGGCATTTGTTTTATTCATCCCAAGAGCTATATACAACAGACTGGGAGATATTACTGACATCTGGCAAAAAGGATTTCCATCACCAATATAAGAAAGAGTTCTTTACAGTAAGAGTAGAACGTAGAAAGAGGCAGTAATGGCAAAATAGCAATACAAATAAAAATTGAAATAAATAAAAAGATAAAGATCTAAACATTTATTTGAAGAGGTTATATAGGAATAGAAAAACAGAGCTAATTTCTTTCAAAAACAGTGCCACACCTGTTCTCAGGTTGTGTGTGTTGTTACAACTTAGCTCCATACACTTCAATGGAACTAAGCTGTAATGCCACACACAACCTGAGGAAAGGTGTGGCGCTGTTTTTTTGAAAAAATCATCTTTTTTTAAAAATCCTGGATAACCCCGTTAAGGGTAGGGTCACAAACAGCGCTAAATACGCTGCGGATGCGCCGACGGCAGAGCAAGTTTCCTGCTGTGGCTGGTTAGCTCTGTGTTCTGCCCATGACTGCCGCAGGAAATCCGCCACCATGAGGAGACACACAGAGCTACCCAGCCGCAGCAGAGAGCTTGCTCTTCTGTCATAGGCTGCAGATGCGCTGTGTGTGACCCTACTCTTAAAGGGGTACTCTGCCCCTAAACATTTTACCCCCTATCCAAAGGATAGGGGATAAGATATCTGATTTCTGTCTATGTATCTTGTATCTATCTAGTGATGAGCAGCAGGGGAAAGATTCAAATTCACAATATTTTGCGAATATATGGACGGATATTCGTCCTATGTTTGCGAAATTTGCATATTTGCTATGTTTGTTCCTTTTTTTCCATGGGAAAATTTGTAATGAAACTCGCATAGTGCGCATGCGCGATTATATCTTTCACCTAAAAGAAGGGAGGGATCAGTGTCCTCTGGAAGTGACGATATTCGTGAATACTTGCATATTCATATATACGAAATATTCGCGCTCCGCACCGACTCACACAGTAAATAATATTGGAGCCTTCTTTGGACCACAAGCTGGAAGCAGGGAGGGATGATCACTTTTTTTTACACAGTACAAAAAAAAACAAAAAAAAAAGAATATTTGACATTATGAATATATATCGCTATATTCTAAATATTGGTGAAATGGCAAAGTGCTGATATTTGCGATAAAAATTTGCATTTCGAATATATTCGCGCTCAACACTATATCTATCTATCTATGGAAGAAGCAGTGGCATTCCGGATTGTGAGCAAAAAGTGATCTTTATTCACTTCAAACAGTGCACTGTTTGGAGTGAATAAAGATGACTTTCTGCTCACAATCCGGATATTGGAAAGGATTCCTGACCAGGACTAACAGCAGCAGGCACATGCTCACTACTGGAGTGATGCTTTCTTAGCTCTATCTATCTATCTATCTATCTATCAATCTCATATCTATCTATCTATATATCTCCTATCTATCTATCTCATATCTATCTATTTATCTATCTATTTATCTATCTATCTATCTCCTATCTATCTATCTAAAACAAGGATAAGTTGTCCAGCACACACTGATACCAAACTACTGCATGGACCCGGCATACAGGTGCAGGCTGCTGGGCTAAATGTACATAAACAGGAGAATACAGCAGCACACTGCTAGCACAAATATACAGATAAAACATGAAATGCTATATTGCTACAAAAAAATAAAAAAATTGATTGCACACAGGCACATTCACAATGTAGGGTCCGTCCCAATAAGGTCACCTTATTGTGGTGGGATGGTCCAAACTATTTGGCCAAATGGTGAGCAAAGTACCTCAATTTTTTTATTTTTTGCATTGTAGCAATATAGCATTTCATGTTTTATCTGTATCTTTGTGCTAGCAGTGTGCTGCTGTATTCTCCTGTTTATGTATCTATCTATCTTATATCTATCTATCTCGCATCTATCTCTCTCTCTCTCATATCAATCTCTCATATCTATCTATCTCATATCTATCTATCTCATATCTATCTATCTCATATCTATCTATCTATTTCATATGTATCTATCTTGTATCTATCTATCTATCTCATATCTATCTATCTATTTCATATCTATCTATCTATTTCATATCTATCTTTCTCATATCTATCTATCTATTTCATATCTATCTCGTATCTATCTATCTATCTTATATCTATCTATCTCGTATCTATCTATCTTATATCTATCTCATATCTATCTATCTTATATCTATCTATCTCATATCTATCTATCTATCGTATATCTATCTTTCTATCTATCTTTCATTTATCTCTCTCTCCTATCTATCTATCTCATATCTATCTTATATCTATATATCTCATATCTATCTATCTATCTCATATCTATCATCGTATATCTATCTATCTATCTCTCCTATCTATTTATCTATCTATCTATCTATCTCATATCTATCTATCTATCTATCTAATATCTATCTCATATCTATCTATCTATCTAACTCATATCTATCTATCTATCCCATATCTATCTATCTCATATCTATCTATCTATCTATCTATCTATCTATCTCATATCTATCTATCTCATATCTATCTATCTATCTATCTATCTATCTATCTCCTATCTATCTATCTATCTATCTATCTATCTATCTATCTATCTCATCTGACCTTTACACAATGGCTTTTAACCCTCCTCACACACATGAATTAGTCTCAGTAATTGCCGCCGTGTTTCCTCCCCTGGAGATATACCTGTTGTCCGCAGCCCTTACCTCCATCTGCTGGATTACTCCAGTCTTTGATCATTGGTTGTGCCCCTGCCTGCTCACCATATTGCCCCCATCCCCTCTCCCTATGTAGTGTATGTGACGGTGTGTACGGTAGATACATTGGGTAATTACTGTGTTGCGCATTTCTTAGGAGACACAAAAAAAAAAACCCTGAAAGGAAGAAGACAAGCCCCTGACAGCCGGCAGCTTGCTCCTGTTGGTGTGAGAGATGAAAAGGCCTTTCTTGGTCGTAGCTGTAGGCTATCCCAACTCATCCCGCTTCTCCTCCCCATCCCTTTTCTTCTGCTCGACAGACACGCTCCACCTTTAGGGCATAAGCCGCAGCAGATGACGAATGGCTGGAAAGAGCGACCAGTAGCTGCCTGTACGTCCATGTGACCGAGCGTGTCAGCTGTCAGGCAGCGCACAATGTCATCTAGTAATTACCTGCCGACTTGCTTTTACCCCCACAGGGCGAATACGAGACGACGAGAAAGACGGTTGAAAAAGAGACACGGAAACCAACTGCAAAAATAAACTTTATAAAAAAAATAAAAATACTTTGGCGCTAAAGTTTTTGCTAAGTTAATCACAACAGGCTGCGTTCGGCAGTCTTACAATATTTTTGTTAAATATATATTAGATTGTTAGCTTATAGCAGTGTTTCCCAACCAGTCTGCCTCCAGCTGTTGCAAAACTACAACTCCCAGCATGCCCGGACAGCCTTCGGCTGTCCGGGCATGCTGGGAGTTGTAGTTTTGCAACAGCTGGAGGCATGCTGGCTGGGAAAAACCGTCTTAAAGCATCACTAATCTACTTACTGTTGTACGCCAATGGTAGAGCCGAAGGCTGTCTGGGCATGCTGGGAGTTGTAGTTTTGCAACAGCTGGAGGCACTCAGGTTGAGGAATACTACCTTATAGATTCACTATTATACTTATTGTAACCCAATGGTACAGCCTTCAGCTGTCCGGTCATTCTGGGAGTTGTAGTTTTGCAACAGCTGGAGGCACACTGGTTGGGAAACACCAGCTTAAAGCATCACTAATTTACTTACTGTTGTACGCCATAGGTACAGCCTTTGGGTGTCTGGACATGCTGGAAGTTGTAGTTTTGCAACAGCTGGAGGCACGCTGGCTGGAAAAAAACGTCTTAAAGCATCACTAATCTACTTACTGTTGTACGCCAATGGTACAGCCTTCGGCTGTCTGGGCATGCTGGGAGTTGTAGTTTTGTAACAGCTGGAGGCGCCCTGGTTGAGGAATACTACCTTATAGCATCACTATTATACTTATTATAATAAGCCAATGGTACAGCCTTCGGCAGTCTGGGCATGGTGGGAATTGTAGTTTTGCAACAGCTGGAGGCACGCTGGCTGGGAAAAAGCTGCTTAAAGCATCACTAATCTACTTACTGTTGTACGCCAATGGTACAGCCTTCGGCTGTCTGGGCATGCTGGGAGTTGTAGTTTTGCAACAGCTGGAGGCACTCAGGTTGAGGAATACTACCTTATAGAATCACTATTATACTTATTGTTACCCAATGGTACAGCCTTCGGCTGTCCGGTCATTCTGGGAGTTGTAGTTTTGCAACAGCTGGAGGCACACTGGTTGGGAAACACTAGCTTAAAGCATCACTAATTTACTTACTGTTGTACGCTATAGGTACAGCCTTTGGGTGTCTGGACATGCTGGGAGTTGTAGTTTTGCAACAGCTGGAGGCACCCTGGTTGAGGAATACTACCTTGTAGCATCACTATTATACTTATTATAGTAATCCAAAGGTACAGCCTTCGGCTGTCCAGGCATGCTGGGAGTTGTAGTTTTGCCACAGCTGGAGGCACACTGGTTGGGAAACATTGCCTTATAGCATCACTAATCTACTTACTATTATACACTATAGGTACAGCCGAAGGCTGTCCGGGCATGCTGGGAGTTGTAGTTTTGCAACAGCTGGAGGTGCCCTGGTTGCGGAATACTACCTTATAGCATCACTATTATACATATTATAATAAGCCAATGGTACAGCCTTCGGCTGTCTGGGCATGCTGGGAGTTGTAGTTTTGCAACAGCTGGAGGCACGCTGGTTGAGGAATACTACCTTAAAGCATCACTATTATACTTATTATAATAAGCCAATGGTACAGCCATTGGCTGTCTGGGCATGCTGGGAGTTGTAGTTTTGCCACAGCTGGAGGCACCCTGGTTGAGGAACACTATCCTGTAGCATCACTATTCTTTCTGTTGTACGTAATCACTCTATTTCCCTTATACATAATGGCGACTATTTCACTCTATTTCCCTTATATGCATTGCTGTCTATGGGGACGGCAACGTGGTCCATGTGGTCCGAGCGCCGCCGGCGGGATCTCCGGCGAGAAATTCCATCCGGAGATTGCGCAGTGTGAACCGGGTCTTATGCATTCAGAGACAATCTTAAAAGGGTACTCCACTGCCCCAGTGTGCGGAACATTTAGTTCCGAATGCTGGGTACGGGCTGCAGGGGTCATGATGTCACACCACGCCCCCTCAATGCAAGTCTATGGGATGGGGTGTGACGTCATGAGGGGCAAAGAAAAACATTTTTTTAATTTTTTTCATGGGGTACTCCGGTTTTATAAAACTGATTCCCTATAGGGCATAAGTGTTTGATCACGGGGGGTCCGACCACTGGGGCCCCACCCACGATCTCCAGAACAGGGCCTGTCTTTTACCTCGGTGCTCTAAGGCCCCCCACCTATGGGAGTAAATGGCCTTGGAGGTTTCAGCCCACTCTTCCAATTACCAGGCACAGGGATGTCCCGTCTCAGCCGGTGATTGGCGGAGCGGGCCGTCATTGCGGGGATAAGTTTTAAATAACTGGAGCACCCCTTTAAAAAAAAATGTTACTTTTCATGTGTTTTGCCCAAAAATTTTGAGCACTTGTGACTTGTATGCCATTCTTTACAGGGCTACTCCCCTGGAAATGTTTTTTCTTTTTAAATCAACTGGTGCCAGAAAGTTAAAAAGATTCGTAAATTACTTTTTTTTACTATTAAAAAATATTAATCCTTCCAGTACTTATCAGCTGCTATATGCTCCAGAGGAAGTTCTTTTCTATTTGAATTTCCTTTCTTGTCTGACCACAGTGCACTCTGCTGACACCTCTGTCCATTTTAGGAACTGTCCAGAGCAGGATGGGGATTTGCTTGTACTCTGGACAGTTCCTGACATGGACAGAGGTGTCAGCAGAGAGCACTGTGGTCAGACAGAATGGAAATTCAAAGAGAAAAGAACTTCCTCTGGAGCATACAGCAGCTGATAAGTACTGGAAGGATTAAGATTTTTAAATAGAAGTAATTTACAAATAGGTTTGCTATGGGGTTTTGCTCCTACTCTGAGCAGTTCCTAAAATGGACAGAGGTGTCAGCAGAGAGCACTGTGGTCAGACAGAAAGTAAATTCAAAGAGAAAAGAACTTCCTCTGGAACATGCAGCAGCTGATAAGTACTGGAAGGGTAAAGATATTTAAATAGAAGTGATTTAAAAATCTGTTTAACTTCCTGGCACCAGTTGATTAAAAAAAAAAAAATAATAATAATAATAATGTTTTCCAGTGGAGTACCCCTTTAATTGTTACACAGGTAAAACTGTGTCTTTTTCTGTCTTTTGGCTGTCCAGGCATGCTGGGGGTTGTAGTTTAGCAACATCTGGAAGGCTTTAGTTTGGAGAACACTATTGTAGTGGCTGTTGAGGCATATCTGGAGGGCCACAGTTTGGAGACCACTGTTGTAGGGGCATAGCTATAGAGCAGTGGTCTCTAGAATCTGAACCTCCCAGATGTTGAAAAACTACAACTCCCAGCATGCCCGCACAGCCGTTGGCTGTGCGGGCATGCTGGGATTTGTAGTTTTACAACTCCTGGAGGGTCTTAGTTTGGAGACCACTGCTGTAGCGGCATTGCTGCTGTTGGGGCACATCCGTTTTATAAGCAGATAATCCCTTTTAAATAAGGCGTTTTTAACTGGCATCCGATTTTTGGTGATTTGGGACGGTTTACGATCCCTTGACTCATTTACGTAGCACCCTCCTGTCTTCATCTGTTACAAGACTTGTAAATATCCCCCCATTTAGGCCAATTTTGCAGATCAATTAAGTCAACATTTACATGGCATATGGTTTCTTCAGGTCAACGTGTCAGAAGCCAATGGCCATCGGTGGTCATCATAGCCTTAGGAGACAATTAAGGAGGACCCAGTAGTAAACACACCACATGCACTGAGAGGACGCCGCATTTTTTTAGGAACAAATACTTGGTCGCAAACACAATGCACTTTCTACAATATCCAGATGGACAAGTTCACATAAAGTTTAGAGGCTCCGGGGATATATGACCCATTATCAGCGCTAAGAGTAGAGATTTTTTTGGAAAGTATCTTTTTTTGTTGACCCCCCCTCAATGAGTAAATATGGCGTTGATTTGTTAACGGAAGGAATTTCATTTTATATTATTACTTATTTTATTCCTACATAGATGGCCCTATCCTTAAAGGGGTACTCCGGTGGAAAACCTTTTTTTTTTTTTTTTTAATTAACTGGTGCCAGAAAGTTAAACAGATTTGTAAATGACTTCTATTAGAAAATGTCAATACTTCCAGTACTTATTAGCTGCTGAATACTACAGAGGAAATTATTTTCTTTTTGGAACACAGAGCTCTCTGCTGACATCATGAGCACAGTCCTCTCTGCTGACATCTCTGTCCATTTTAGGAACTGTCCAGAGCAGCATATGTTTTCTATGGGGATTTTCTCCTACTCTGGACAGTTCTTAAAATGGACAGAGGTGTCAGCAGAGAGCACTGTGCTCGTAATGTCAGCAGAGAGCTCTGTGTTCCAAAAAGAAAATAATTTCCTCTGTAGTATTCAGCAGCTAATAAGTACTGGAAGGATTAAGACATTTTTAATAGAAGTAACTTACAAATCTTTTTAACTTTCTGGCACCAGATGATTAAAAAAAAAAAAAAGTTTTCGACCGGAGTACCCCTTTAAAATATTTCAAGTTCCAATTGAAGGTATAAGGCTAGGTTTCTACCTTTTTTTTTTGTTGCAAATACACCAATAAAAACACCCATTCTGCCGCATGGCGTGTTTTTTTGTGAAAAAACGCTGTGGCCTGATGTCAGCTGCAAGTCTATAGGGAACTGCAAAATGCCAAATCCACTTGGCATTTTTCAGTTTGGCTTTTTTTTTTTTTTTTTTATCCTTTTGGCGTTTTTCAGCAATTTTTGGCTACTTGGCAGTTTTTCATAAACAACCTCTTGTTGAGACTTTGGCGTTTTCTAAGGAAAAAAAGTCTATGGGAGTGAAAAAACGCCATGTGGGTTTTAATGTTGACGTGGAAACCTAGCCTAAGGTCGATCAGCTTCACTGCAAGCATGCAAGCATTGTATTCAGCCAGGGCCAGATCAGTGGTCTCCAAACTGTGGCCCTCCAGATGTTGCAAAACTACAATTTCCAACATCCCAC